>NW_019385522.1:9789-16468 GCF_000671375.1 Centruroides sculpturatus | reverse complement strand
TTGAATTTTCGTCGATGTTAAGCCTAACGAAGACTATTGTATTGTTAAAAATTATTTTTTTATTTTGTACAAACAAAATAAATATATTGAAAAATATAAAAACAATAAAAAATTATACTTCAGAAGTTAATTTAGTATCAAAAATGTAAAATATTTGAGTAGCCCAAGACATAGCCAAAGATTGCAGCGCCACAGCACTGGCAAAAATTTAAATTTGCCGACTGGAGTTCTTCGGATAATTGACGCTCTACTGTACACCAATGAAAACAATCACTATAATTACAACAACTGTCACTATAGATACAGAATTAATTTAAAAACAGATTTATTCCAAGAAACATACTAAATGTACAGGATTAGACTTTTCATTGATCATGAATATCCAAAATACACATACCAAAACTAAAGAAAACTTTATTTAAATACTCATATTACTGAAATTCATTCAACCAGAAACACGTGCACACACACGTGCGCACATATACACATATATATATATATATATATATGACTGCCTGTGCCAGAATAGATCGTGCTTATTATGCTATACAGTAGAACCTCGCATAATGAGCAAATCAAATTTTTTAAAAATGACTCGCTTAATGAGCAAAGTTTCACATAATGAGTGAGAAGGAGAGGGGAAGTTCCAGATTGTGTGCATGCTCCACCATGCTATTTTCTGTGATTTTTTTTGTTTTTTTTTGTTTTCTGCAAATTGAATTTGCATTCCAGGTTGGTCATTCCATGCCAGAAGAAAAGATAATGATGATTCACTCTCCTTAACAATGTATATTGTATAATTTTCTTTGAATAAACATTATACGTAAAATACCGTATTTACTTGCGTATAAGATGATCTCGCATATAGGACAAGGTATGAGTTGAAAGATCAAAATAAAGAAAATTAGATTTATTAATACAATTCTAATTTTATTTCATTTAATCACAAATAAATTATCGTCAAATGCATGTATTAACAATCATGTTTTCTTGACGCTATCACTTTTTGTCTACTCGGACTCGCCCTCCAAAGCTTCATTACAATTCTCCTTTTTTTCACTTTTATTCCACAAAGCATCGTCCTCTGATCTGTTGAGTGAATTTAAAATGCAGTATTTCCTGAATGACTGCTATTGTCTTTTGAAGATTGCTATTCCACACACCTGATACCCATGTAGCAAAACCAAAAGACTACAATGCATGTGACAGGAAAAAGTTTATTTTTAATGATTCAGAATGTACAAATATTCATTAAAAATACCAATTTAACAAATATGAAATAACTACATTTATAATCATTGGTAAGTGATCAGCTATTTTCAGATCATTGCTTTAAAAGTGACATTCACGTTGACTTCGATAGCACTCTGCTATAATGGCAGCATGAACTATACACGGTTCACAAAAATACTTGCAAAAATGCAAAGTATCCTTCACTCACACATATAGGATGATCTAGTTTTTGAAGCAATGAAAAATGAATAAAAACCTCATACACAAGTAAATATGATTATTGAATATTTTTTTCAACATGGAATGCATTATCATATTTTACATTAATTTCTATGGAAAAAATTGTTTCACTTAACGAGTGTTTTGCATTACAAGTAAGGTTCTGGAACAAATTATGCTCATTAAGCGAGGTTCCACTGTACTTATCATGAATGCAATCACAGATACATACAATCCACACATGGACAAATCATATGAAGAAAACTAGAAACCCAAATAAGTAACATTAAACAACAATTAGGCAGAGTGATACAATACAGTAAAATAACACAGCACCAAACTTAATGAAAGAAGCCTGCCAACATGAAGATGAAATCAACAAAAGCTGGAATAAATGAATGAGTTATGCCATGTGTTGATTACTGTGCTACATTGCAGTTTTTAAACAGAGTTAATGAAAGAAATTTTAGAAAACTTTTAGAAAAATTAAAACACACAGAGCATGAACAAGTGACACTATAGACACAGAATTAATTAACACACACAACACACACACAAAAATTTATTCTAGAAACATTCACTAAATGCAGTAAATATGCCACACAGAGATCACAAATGCCCAAAATACATAGATCAAAACAAGTAAGGAATATTCTACACTATGTAAACACTACTCCATTGATATTACCAAAACACATTCAACTAGAATTAAAACTTTCAGACATACATATATTAATCTGTTTTAGTGCAGTCACTATAGTTACATAAAATTTCTTTAACTATACTTGCAAACAGGCACATACAAAATGTAGGCAAGTTGTAAGCTTGTCTGGAAAGCTGGAAACAAATACATAACATTAAAGAATAATTAGGCAGGCTGATACAATATTGTGAAGTTGCCAAATTGGGGATTTTCAAATGTCTGGATTTATTGGATGTGGGGTGGATGGAAGCAAGGCAGGCATCTGTAGTTACAAATAAACCCATTTATTTATGCTAAATCTTACATTCTATAGTATGTCTTGTCAACTGTTGGAGCTTGTCTGTAGAGTCAATGGTCCCAGGACAGTCGGTTGAGATGTTTCTATGAGTGTCAGGAAGTCCAGTGACAGTGTCGAAAATCAAAATAGTTCAAGGTGGAATGTGAAATTAGGGATGAAGAGTTCATATGTTCATTGAAGACTTGTCGGATAACTCACAATGTGAGGCAGAGGAAAGTCTGCCTTTGTCCTTGAGATCTAGGCTTTTAAAGAATTTTTTCCCCCCTAGATCTCTAGCTTTCTGATTGGTCAGTTTCTTGTATCCGGGTAGACAACAGGCCCTTCGTGGCCTGTTGTCTACTCGGTTGACAACAGGATACAACAGGCCCTTCGTGGCCTGTTGTATCCAGGTAGATAACAGGCCCTTCGCGGCCTGTTATCTACCCGGATACAAAAAATCAAAGACTCGCTTAATGAGCAAAGTTTCACATAATGAGTGAGAAGGAGAGGGGAAGTTCCAGATTGTGTGCATGCTCCACCATGCTATTTTCTGTGATTTTTTTTGTTTTTTTTTGTTTTCTGCAAATTGAATTTGCATTCCAGGTTGGTCATTCCATGCCAGAAGAAAAGATAATGATGATTCACTCTCCTTAACAATGTATATTGTATAATTTTCTTTGAATAAACATTATACGTAAAATACCGTATTTACTTGCGTATAAGATGATCTCGCATATAGGACAAGGTATGAGTTGAAAGATCAAAATAAAAAAAATTAGATTTATTAATACAATTCTAATTTTATTTCATTTAATCACAAATAAATTATCGTCAAATGCATGTATTAACAATCATGTTTTCTTGACGCTATCACTTTTTGTCTACTCGGACTCGCCCTCCAAAGCTTCATTACAATTCTCCTTTTTTTCACTTTTATTCCACAAAGCATCGTCCTCTGATCTGTTGAGTGAATTTAAAATGCAGTATTTCCTGAATGACTGCTATTGTCTTTTGAAGATTGCTATTCCACACACCTGATACCCATGTAGCAAAACCAAAAGACTACAATGCATGTGACAGGAAAAAGTTTATTTTTAATGATTCAGAATGTACAAATATTCATTAAAAATACCAATTTAACAAATATGAAATAACTACATTTATAATCATTGGTAAGTGATCAGCTATTTTCAGATCATTGCTTTAAAAGTGACATTCACGTTGACTTCGATAGCACTCTGCTATAATGGCAGCATGAACTATACACGGTTCACAAAAATACTTGCAAAAATGCAAAGTATCCTTCACTCACACATATAGGATGATCTAGTTTTTGAAGCAATGAAAAATGAATAAAAACCTCATACACAAGTAAATATGATTATTGAATATTTTTTTCAACATGGAATGCATTATCATATTTTACATTAATTTCTATGGAAAAAATTGTTTCACTTAACGAGTGTTTTGCATTACAAGTAAGGTTCTGGAACAAATTATGCTCATTAAGCGAGGTTCCACTGTACTTATCATGAATGCAATCACAGATACATACAATCCACACATGGACAAATCATATGAAGAAAACTAGAAACCCAAATAAGTAACATTAAACAACAATTAGGCAGAGTGATACAATACAGTAAAATAACACAGCACCAAACTTAATGAAAGAAGCCTGCCAACATGAAGATGAAATCAACAAAAGCTGGAATAAATGAATGAGTTATGCCATGTGTTGATTACTGTGCTACATTGCAGTTTTTAAACAGAGTTAATGAAAGAAATTATAGAAAACTTTTAGAAAAATTAAAACACACAGAGCATGAACAAGTGACACTATAGACACAGAATTAATTAACACACACAACACACACACAAAAATTTATTCTAGAAACATTCACTAAATGCAGTAAATATGCCACACAGAGATCACAAATGCCCAAAATACATAGATCAAAACAAGTAAGGAATATTCTACACTATGTAAACACTACTCCATTGATATTACCAAAACACATTCAACTAGAATTAAAACTTTCAGACATACATATATTAATCTGTTTTAGTGCAGTCACTATAGTTACATAAAATTTCTTTAACTATACTTGCAAACAGGCACATACAAAATGTAGGCAAGTTGTAAGCTTGTCTGGAAAGCTGGAAACAAATACATAACATTAAAGAATAATTAGGCAGGCTGATACAATATTGTGAAGTTGCCAAATTGGGGATTTTCAAATGTCTGGATTTATTGGATGTGGGGTGGATGGAAGCAAGGCAGGCATCTGTAGTTACAAATAAACCCATTTATTTATGCTAAATCTTACATTCTATAGTATGTCTTGTCAACTGTTGGAGCTTGTCTGTAGAGTCAATGGTCCCAGGACAGTCGGTTGAGATGTTTCTATGAGTGTCAGGAAGTCCAGTGACAGTGTCGAAAATCAAAATAGTTCAAGGTGGAATGTGAAATTAGGGATGAAGAGTTCATATGTTCATTGAAGACTTGTCGGATAACTCACAATGTGAGGCAGAGGAAAGTCTGCCTTTGTCCTTGAGATCTAGGCTTTTAAAGAATTTTTTCCCCTAGATCTCTAGCTTTCTGATTGGTCAGTTTCTTGTATCCGGGTAGACANAATTATTTTTTTATTTTGTACAAACAAAATAAATATATTGAAAAATATAAAAACAATAAAAAATTATACTTCAGAAGTTAATTTAGTATCAAAAACGTAAAATATTTGAGTAGCCCAAGACATAGCCAAAGATTGCAGTGCCACAGCACTGGCAAAAATTTAAATTTCCCGACTGGAATTCTTTTGGATCAATCATCCAAAAGAATTCCAGACTTTTGGATAATCAACGCTCTACTGTATTAATAAACAAAATTATTTGCTTATTTTTCACTTATGTAGAACCTAACCCTATATCTCACTGTAAATATGGGTTCGTTTTATGCCGATTCGATTTGTGCCAGCTTTTGTAGGAACGGAACTGCGGCATAAACCGAGGGCTACCTGTATGGTGTTGGCAGAAGTATTGGTGGTTATTTTCTTCTTCCATACATGAATTTGTAATTTGTAGAGTATTTGTATAGGATAGGATTCCATATGTAGTTTGTAGGATAAGCTTGAAACACAATTCATCTCCACATGCAATGCATTCAGCATTTCTTTATGTCTATTGGTCAAGCACACTACAGATGACATTTCTGTATTTAAAATCGATGATATATCTTGTTTAGTAGTGGAGAGCAAACCTGTAGGATTATTCTGGATTTGTTTTATTTGACAACTTTTTCTAGCAGTAGTCTTGAGCCTGCCATACCCTTTTATAGCATTTATGGGTGCTCTCTTGTACTTGCTGCTTCCAACACCTTGCTACTGCTATATCTGTGTGTTACAGATGCTAAACTATTCTTTGAAATGACTAGCCACCTTCCCATAGTCCAATGATTTGACTCCTCTCAAACATAGTAAGATGTTCAAGTACATCCTCAACATATCATTGGCAATTTCAATCAGGTAACACAGATAAGAACAGTCAGATCGTCACAGTGAATGACTGATGACTTTTATATAGATTGTTTTTGAAAATTCTAGTAGAATTTTCAAAAACTTTATTCTATTAGAATTTTCAAATTATCTGATCATTCATTGGTGAGGAAACTGTTATCATTTGCATGTCTACTTGTGACATATTTTCATATTGAAGTCAATGGTTCCAGGAATAGTTTAAGAGGATGCTTTGATTTTTATGTCAGAGTGTACACGAAAACATACACTACTTATTTAAAAAAATGAAAAAATTGGAATTTATTATAAATATTTCTGTTCATTTTAGAATAATTTTTGCTAAGCATTAGCTAACTCTACAAGATTAAACTGAATAAGACTTCTATAGTTGTTTGCTGTAGGAATGCTCTTCATTTTAGTAACATTTTACTTCATATGTATTCTATTCTTTTACATTTAAAAGTAAATTACATGTATATGTAAAAGAGAGATAGAGAAAATGAAATAAAGGCATTAGAGAGGTTGAGGCACACGTTTTAAATGTGTAAACGTGTATGTGTGACGTTCGGCACCGCTTTCCCGTAAGCCTAAAAGTTTGACGATGGTGTTTGGAATGTCGAGCGTGATTCCACCGACTATCCAAACATCATTGTCAAACTTTTAGGCTTACGGGAAAGTGGCGCCGAACGTCACACGTACACGTTTAAAACGTGTGCCTCAACCTCTCTATTA
>NW_019385522.1:0-6856 GCF_000671375.1 Centruroides sculpturatus | reverse complement strand
TCAGTTTCTTGTATCCGGGTAGACAACAGGATACAACAGGCCCTTCGTGGCCTGTTGTATCCAGGTAGATAACAGGCCCTTCGCGGCCTGTTATCTACCCGGATACAAAAAATCAAATCAAATTTGACACAGCATTTGATTTGATCAAGGGAAATTAATCGCACTTTGAAACTCTTGCTTGTATTTAACTATTGTTTCGAATTCTTGTAAGTCTGACACACAATCTCTATGCTAGATCTCCTGTTTTAGGTTATTTAAAAACGTTTTTTCTCTTGACTAATAATTTTATTCTTTTCTGATTTTATTTGCATTTTGTTTTTCCCCCCAGTTTTTCTTTTACAAGCACTAGATTCCCTAGATTCCCTGATTTGACACTTTTATTTAATTTTTAGCACATGAGCTTGAGTCTTGCTGAGGCCTCACAATCTGCTAAAAACAACATAACACCAAACTTCATGAAAAAGGTTAGGAAAATATTCAAGAAAATTAAAAAACACACATACAGCATGAATATCACAATATGCATATACAAGAATATATTGAACATTTAAACAAAAACAAGCAACCAAGTAACAAAGACTGAAATGAAACAAAATATGTACACTATGTAAAAACAAAAAGTATTTGTGAACAATGAGAATCTTTTTTACAGACAGCTACAAACCAAATTCACTACACAATCATAGCACAGTGGAAATACAAAAACAACAGAAAAACAGCTCACAGATCTATGCTTTGGTCTAATTCAGTGGTTCTCAACTGGGGGTACATGTACCCCTAGAGGTACAAACATAAATCGAAGGGGTACATCTAACTTTCATTATAAAATGGCGTATGTTAATCAATTTGCTGTAAATTATTAACACAAGAAACAAGAAATGATAAAAACTTGCTTTAAAATATCCCAGTGTGAACACTGTAACTGTTAAATTTTCCCTTTTAACAGTCTAAACAACTTGTTTATCCACTTGATTTGCTTGTCTATTTATGTCGTTAGTGCCGAGTGAACCTGTAGTCTAGTAAAATTACAGTTTAATCGAGCATTAATTTTATTTAATAATTATAATTATTGATTGATAAGATTGTGGCTTTTCGTATTTTTACTGGACTACTGGTATTAGGAATAACGAGGTCTGGATCATACCCCCACTATGCAATGTGTGTTACTGCATGCACGCATTACTTGATATTTAGCAAATTTAGATGTTATGTTTGTTACAAAAATTGAAAGATTCATGTATTGTTTTGCACGTTATAAATTCACAGCCATTACTTTCAAGGTCAGTACACAATTATAATCTCTATTTAACAACATGGGAACCAAATATCTCATTAAATTTTGTTAGAAATTATTCTAGAATAATTTAAATTTTTTTTATTGTTAATTATAATTATTTATTTTTAGGAAATATAATTTATGCATAATATACTTATCACATAATAATAAATAAATGTATGTACTTGATTAAATTTATTATTATTTACGTAAAATAAGTAATCCACTTTTAGTTATAGTTAGTTAGTTACAGTTTTTTTATGGCACTCAGTTATAAGTGCTGTATACATCTAACGCAGTAATTATAAAATTTACATACAAAAATATAAGGGGTACTTGAGAAACTAATAGGGTACATTAACAAAAAAAGGTTGAGAACCACTGGTCTAATCTAATCAAACACATAAAAATGAATCAAGCGTGATAAAGTGAAAGAAACAGACATGCATAATAGAATATAACAATCATTTCTTATGTTGGAATAAAATATAGGATATCCAAATTACAGTATAAAGAACATACAATTTGAAGACATCTGATGAAGTCAACATTCACAATTTCCAGTATACAAAAAATGTACATTTCTGCACCAGGATCTCACCAAGCATTTTACATACACAATCAACAATCCACAAGACACACCAAAATTTCTTACAATGGCATCACATACATGAAACCCAAGAAATGATAACGCCTAAGACCTTACATAATACAGACTATTCAAATGTGTTCTTACACGCTACTCTATTTGCATCACAAACAAACTATATCATCATATAGAATGACACAACATTCTCACAGAGCAACAAAAAGGTTGTTATAGAAAGCAAATTGGATGCAAAAAATAGTTATTCATAGATTTGGTAATTCTACAACAAACACATAAACAACCCAGAAGCCTACATGTAGCCTTAAATTAACTTTGATAAAATAGTTTTGTGTATGATACAAAAAATCAAATCAAATTTGACACAGCATTTGATTTGATCAAGGGAAATTAATCGCACTTTGAAACTCTTGCTTGTATTTAACTATTGTTTCGAATTCTTGTAAGTCTGACACACAATCTCTATGCTAGATCTCCTGTTTTAGGTTATTTAAAAACGTTTTTTCTCTTGACTAATAATTTTATTCTTTTCTGATTTTATTTGCATTTTGTTTTTCCCCCCAGTTTTTCTTTTACAAGCACTAGATTCCCTAGATTCCCTGATTTGACACTTTTATTTAATTTTTAGCACATGAGCTTGAGTCTTGCTGAGGCCTCACAATCTGCTAAAAACAACATAACACCAAACTTCATGAAAAAGGTTAGGAAAATATTCAAGAAAATTAAAAAACACACATACAGCATGAATATCACAATATGCATATACAAGAATATATTGAACATTTAAACAAAAACAAGCAACCAAGTAACAAAGACTGAAATGAAACAAAATATGTACACTATGTAAAAACAAAAAGTATTTGTGAACAATGAGAATCTTTTTTACAGACAGCTACAAACCAAATTCACTACACAATCATAGCACAGTGGAAATACAAAAACAACAGAAAAACAGCTCACAGATCTATGCTTTGGTCTAATTCAGTGGTTCTCAACTGGGGGTACATGTACCCCTAGAGGTACAAACATAAATCGAAGGGGTACATCTAACTTTCATTATAAAATGGCGTATGTTAATCAATTTGCTGTAAATTATTAACACAAGAAACAAGAAATGATAAAAACTTGCTTTAAAATATCCCAGTGTGAACACTGTAACTGTTAAATTTTCCCTTTTAACAGTCTAAACAACTTGTTTATCCACTTGATTTGCTTGTCTATTTATGTCGTTAGTGCCGAGTGAACCTGTAGTCTAGTAAAATTACAGTTTAATCGAGCATTAATTTTATTTAATAATTATAATTATTGATTGATAAGATTGTGGCTTTTCATATTTTTACTGGACTACTGGTATTAGGAATAACGAGGCCTGGATCATACCCCCACTATGCAATGTGTGTTACTGCATGCACGCATTACTTGATATTTAGCAAATTTAGATGTTATGTTTGTTACAAAAATTGAAAGATTCATGTATTGTTTTGCACGTTATAAATTCACAGCCATTACTTTCAAGGTCAGTACACAATTATAATCTCTATTTAACAACATGGGAACCAAATATCTCATTAAATTTTGTTAGAAATTATTCTAGAATAATTAAAATTTTTTTTATTGTTAATTATAATTATTTATTTTTAGGAAATATAATTTATGCATAATATACTTATCACATAATAATAAATAAATGTATGTACTTGATTAAATTTATTATTATTTACGTAAAATAAGTAATCCACTTTTAGTTATAGTTAGTTAGTTACAGTTTTTTTATGGCACTCAGTTATAAGTGCTGTATACATCTAACGCAGTAATTATAAAATTTACATACAAAAATATAAGGGGTACTTGAGAAACTAATAGGGTACATTAACAAAAAAAGGTTGAGAACCACTGGTCTAATCTAATCAAACACATAAAAATGAATCAAGCGTGATAAAGTGAAAGAAACAGACATGCGTAATAGAATATAACAATCATTTCTTATGTTGGAATAAAATATAGGATATCCAAATTACAGTATAAAGAACATACAATTTGAAGACATCTGATGAAGTCAACATTCACAATTTCCAGTATACAAAAAATGTACATTTCTGCACCAGGATCTCACCAAGCATTTTACATACACAATCAACAATCCACAAGACACACCAAAATTTCTTACAATGGCATCACATACATGAAACCCAAGAAATGATAACGCCTAAGACCTTACATAATACAGACTATTCAAATGTGTTCTTACACGCTACTCTATTTGCATCACAAACAAACTATATCATCATATAGAATGACACAACATTCTCACAGAGCAACAAAAAGGTTGTTATAGAAAGCAAATTGGATGCAAAAAATAGTTATTCATAGATTTGGTAATTCTACAACAAACACATAAACAACCCAGAAGCCTACATGTAGCCTTAAATTAACTTTGATAAAATAGTTTTGTGTATGAAAATTTTCATTTCATACAATTATGTGGATTATTTTTATTTATATTTAATAATTACAAATTTCTGTTTGCAGAAATATTCAGATTTTGTTCAGTTTTGAATATATAAATATTTGTTTTGAATAACAACTGAAGACGTTAATTAAAGTTATAAAACTATGTAACTTTAAATTATAAAGTAAAAATATCAAAAAATAATACCAATAGGCAGTATCTGTAATTGAAATACAGTTGAACTCGGTTATAAGGAACACGAATATAACTAATTCATTTTTATAATGAGCAAAACACCATAATAATTTAAATTTATGCATATTTTCATTACATTTTCTCACAGTTATGACGAGGGTATGGATATACCAAGCAAATTTTTGGTAGCTGTACAAACACATGAACATTTGTAATTGTTCAAGTAGTAAGAAGTGTGATATTGTATTCTTGGAAGAGATAAACTGAAAGGGTTACTTAGTTTTATGACCTGCTTGGATTACAAGCCTATTTATCACTTAACTTTCCATTTGGGGACAGTTTCCCTCTTTCTTGACTAGCTTCTGGCCGTACTCTGACAATTTATCTAATCATCATTACAATTGTAAAATTATGTACTCTAGTTAGAAACAAACCTTTCTATGAGGAAAATGTCTATGAATAAAAAAATATTTTTCTTGGTTTAGGAAAAAGTAGATATTATTCTGAAGTTAGAATGTGATGCGAAAACGTCAAAGTGTGTAGAAAGTTTTCTTTGTCATTTTTGACAGCATCAACATTAAGGAAAAATAAAGCACTCATAAAATTGAAGATTTGTAGATAAAATAACTAACTGAAATTGGGCTAGTATTATCTTTAATTATGAAGAAGTAAATTTGTTTAATATTAATTATATTTAGTTTATATAACTATTAATAAAAATACAGTATAATGTTATTACATATTATTTTAAAAAATTTATTTAGAATTAAAAATTAAAAGATAGATTTCACTAATCATCAGTGGCATAGCTACAAATTTTGCTGCCCACAGGGCTCCCCTAAGTGTTTGTGCCTGAAGCAGCCACCCATTCTCCCCCTAGTTATATCACTGGTCTTCATGGATATGAGTAACAATTATAACTAGGAAATCTTGCTGGTTCTCTAATACTCATTACAACCAACTTCAACTATATTTGTTTTCATCTGTAATTCAAATTATAATTGAGATCCTGATTATGACTAGAATTGCAAAAGTATAGTTGAATTAAACATACTNCAATTTCCAGTATACAAAAAATGTACATTTCTGCACCAGGATCTCACCAAGCATTTTACATACACAATCAACAATCCACAAGACACACCAAAATTTCTTACAATGGCATCACATACATGAAACCCAAGAAATGATAACGCCTAAGACCTTACATAATACAGACTATTCAAATGTGTTCTTACACGCTACTCTATTTGCATCACAAACAAACTATATCATCATATAGAATGACACAACATTCTCACAGAGCAACAAAAAGGTTGTTATAGAAAGCAAATTGGATGCAAAAAATAGTTATTCATAGATTTGGTAATTCTACAACAAACACATAAACAACCCAGAAGCCTACATGTAGCCTTAAATTAACTTTGATAAAATAGTTTTGTGTATGAAAATTTTCATTTCATACAATTATGTGGATTATTTTTATTTATATTTAATAATTACAAATTTCTGTTTGCAGAAATATTCAGATTTTGTTCAGTTTTGAATATATAAATATTTGTTTTGAATAACAACTGAAGACGTTAATTAAAGTTATAAAACTATGTAACTTTAAATTATAAAGTAAAAATATCAAAAAATAATACCAATAGGCAGTATCTGTAATTGAAATACAGTTGAACTCGGTTATAAGGAACACGAATATAACTAATTCATTTTTATAATGAGCAAAACACCATAATAATTTAAATTTATGCATATTTTCATTACATTTTCTCACAGTTATGACGAGGGTATGGATATACCAAGCAAATTTTTGGTAGCTATGCAAACACATGAACATTTGTAATTGTTCAAGTAGTAAGAAGTGTGATATCGTATTCTTGGAAGAGATAAACTGAAAGGGTTACTTAGTTTTATGACCTGCTTGGATTACAAGCCTATTTATCACTTAACTTTCCATTTGGGGACAGTTTCCCTCTTTCTTGACTAGCTTCTGGCCGTACTCTGACAATTTATCTAATCATCATTACAATTGTAAAATTATGTACTCTAGTTAGAAACAAACCTTTCTATGAGGAAAATGTCTATGAATAAAAAAATATTTTTCTTGGTTTAGGAAAAAGTAGATATTATTCTGAAGTTAGAATGTGATGCGAAAACGTCAAAGTGTGTAGAAAGTTTTCTTTGTCATTTTTGACAGTATCAACATTAAGGAAAAATAAAGCACTCATAAAATTGAAGATTTGTAGATAAAATAACTAACTGAAATTGGGCTAGTATTATCTTTAATTATGAAGAAGTAAATTTGTTTAATATTAATTATATT
>NW_019385521.1:207955-247704 GCF_000671375.1 Centruroides sculpturatus | reverse complement strand
CTCTTTAGGTTAAGCGGTTTGCTCTGGGCGATGATGAATCAGTGAATGAATGAGTGAGTCAGTCAGGACAAGCAATTTTATATATTTAGATAGTGATTTTACAAAGTTTAAGAGGGTTGTTTCAAGATTTATTTTTACCAGTGTGCCCATCACCCATTGAATATTGATAGTTGGTGATGAGTTCGCGCTTCACCAACGTGCTACGTGGAGTTTTCCGGTTCTTCACGTGTCTAACTCTTAAATAGGAGCCAATTCCCCATAGAAAGTCCTTCTGGGAAGATCGCCCATGTGTGGCATTGTCGTATCTTACTAATACAAAGATTCACACAGAAATTTCCTTGTTCCCAATGAATCCCAATTAACAAGCAAACCTTCAGAAGTTAGACTCTTCTCTGTTGGCATTTCTAATTGCACTTTCGTGTTTACCTTTACTAATTTATAAAGTTAACACAGGATTATCATTAATACGGTTTTAGATAATCCTCCTTTAAGAAATTAAGCATTGTTTGTTTACGAAAGAGCAAACAGTTTTCTCCTTTGGTAACAAGGAAGATTGTGTTATTTTTATGAAAACAAATAAAATTATTGAGTTATTTATTTTCAATAATGAAAATATATAACTCAGTTAAATTAATCCTGGGCTAATATGTACAAATAAAATTATTTTACTCTCTTGAAACAGTTATCTTTTGAACAATTTCTCGTAACGGATGATCGATTTTAATTAATTAAATTGCTGGATTATAGGTTTTTAGTGTTTTTAATTCTAATTTAATTTTTTATTACAATACAATCTTATTGCGCATAGCCGTACTAATTTCCATATGTTTACAATTTCAATAAATTTGATTTACAATATTCTAAGCCAATTTTCATTTATTTTTACACTAAGTTTATATTTATTCATTTTTTTTTGTTTTTAAGAATCTTTACACTTTCTTTAAATCTGCGATTATACGTTATTCTTTCTTTATGAAGGATTTTTACGTTATTTTTATCAATGTTGACGTATAGTGTCGTGAAAAGTAGAGTTAATTGTATTATATATAAGGTTCGCAATATGTTCCTTCAATTTGACTTTCATTTTTCTCTTGTTTTCACCTATGTAACTTTTTTTATCACTGCAAGTACTGTACAAGGAATGTGACACAATGTTTCTAGTTTCAGATATTGTTTGCTGATCTTTTGGGGGTATTTAGACGTTTTAATTTAGTAGATATTTTTTCATATTTCCGTGCTAAATTTAATTTCATATTATTAAATTCGATCGATTTAACTTAATTTTATTTTATTTTGTCTTTTGAACACTATATAGTGTAAATACACGAACACTTGGCAATCTTCACCTTAAGTTTATTCAGTTTTTAGCTGATCAACTAAACACTGAATAAACTTAAGGTGAAGATTGACAAGTGTTCGTGTATTTCACTATATAGTGTTCAAAAGACAAAATATATTACATTCATATTTTTGTTTATATGATATTTTTAAAAATATCAAAACAACAAATTAGTTTAGTTTTTATAAATTATATTTTATTCTTATAATTAATATTAAATTGTTTATTATTATGATAAATATAATGTTTTATCATTTAGAGTTTTATTATTTTTCATCACAAAAATATTGAAATTCTTAACAGTAACAACTAATATAACCTTTTGATTTTATTTTGAGTGAGTGCAATACCACAAACCACAGTAGCAACAAAATGTTCTCTCAAAAATAATTCTCCATAAATATTTGACAAAAACACACCTAGCCAAACAGCATTCAAATCTATAATCTGACGAACAATGTTCTGTTGTCAAATCATCAGATTATAGATTAAAATAATGATATATAGTTTCATTTATGCAATTAACATTTATGCAATGCCATTATTGTGATAATGAAATTAAAATCTTTATTTTTAAATTAATAAGTTCATTAATTATTAAAAAAAAATGTTATTTTTCAAAAAACATATGTTTATCAATATAATTTTAATCATTTTATGAATTATTAAAAACAAATATCCTAACAACAAACTCCCTAAATATTTAAAAAAATTTTAATTACAGTATTATATTCCATGAACTCAGCAAGTTTTTTTAAGTCATGTTCTTATTTAGTATTCTTTCCACTCTGGAGAATGTTAATACAATTTCGCCTGGTGATTGCTTAGTAAATACATTCTACGAAAAAGTCCAAAACATTTTTAAATATTCAAGATGTTTAAATACAAACAATTATTTTAATATATTCTAAAAAGTTGGAAACAATTTATCATCTTAATTTAACCCCTTTCATGCTGTTAATAATCAGCAGTGTAAATAAGGGAGAGCAAAGATGGATACATGCCCTGATTACTGACATTGGGTACACCAAAGTGAGCCTGTACAATATTTTTATAATTAATGTTGGATCAGGGGTGCCAGATATGAGGTTTGCCTTGGATGCCAAAACCATTTGGCATGGCCCTTCACCATGTTTCTTATTCATTATCTCATATTTACACTTTTTCATATATCAATATATTTTGGCTAATTCTATTTTTCTTTTGCATTTATACTCTCTAACGGTTAACTAAAGATCATAATATTATGTGAAGCAGCTGTGAACAGAGGGACAGAGTAGATTGGAAGGAAGTTAAATTGTTAGATCTAAATGCAAAACTTCATTATTGAATTTAATCTAATTTCAATTCTTTAATCTTCTCAATAGAAGTATGGAGAAAAATATGAGTGCTGCATTTCAAAATTTTCTTCAGTATTCATTGCTTTCCTATTATAGTATTCCTTTTTTAAATTTTTGTTCTTAAATTCATTAATCAGAAATAAATGACAATTCTTAAAATTAAAACATCACAAAAAGTTAATGTCTGTAATTCACTTAACAATATAAATTCATCTTATTTTAAATATGACAAATAATTTAAAATGATCAACAATGCAGAAACACTTTTTCTGTTCATTGATTTAATCAAAAGATTTTATTTTCAAAAATTATTTAATTGTAATAATTAAAACTGAATAAATAGACATGTTTAGAAATGCAAAGGTTTGTAAACTGCCAAACAGAGAGTAAAGTAGAACTCCTATCATCTTTTCTCACTGATCAAAAGAGAACAGATGTGTGACAGAACTAACGCACAGTGATTTTTATTTTGTTTTACTGACCCCTTGTACAGAGTGACGTACATCGTTGTTTATTTTGCATATTGGAGTATTCGTTTTTGCCGAAAGGTGGCATTTGTTTTTTCCTTAAAAGTGTGCTTGTGGCTAAGAAGTGTTGGGAGACTATCCACATTTTGGATAAGATAATTGAATCCTTTTTCTTTTATAGGTGGGTGTAATTAATGTTTTTTTCTTTATATAATGATGTTTTTGGTTGGATAGTTCTCCCCNTGCATTTTTTTTGCTGTTGTTGTTTTTGTTTTTTGCATCTCACGATATAGAGATTTTTTTAAAATTCAAAAAATAAAATTTTCAAGTAAAGTATTCGTTTAAATATTTGATAATTTATAACGGAATAAACCTATTTTTATTACAAATTATTTATTGAAAACACGAAAAATAACTTCTTTACTCGGTAGTTTTGAACCGTTTATAAAAATAGTCTGATTACTTTAAGAAAATATTACATTTCTTGCTTTCTCGTTATCCTGGAACAAGTTCATTCTGAACTATTATGTCTGATCGAGTGTTAAGCCAATATGTTACGTACGTAAAACTGAATACACGTAAAGTTCTTCACTTTAAAAATCACTTCTTTTGTAAGTGCCGAAAGTATTTTTGATGGGAGACGAATAAAATCGGCAGAGATATAAAAAAAAATCTATAAAATTGTGTGATAAAGTCTTCTGGTTGGTTATTGAAAAAGGAAATGAATGGCAAGAGAAAAGAATTCCGAGTAATATAAGGAAATAAAAAAATGCTTAAGTAATAAAAGCAATATCGTACGAAGTATTAACTTTGACTGAAGTACGCGAATCCGTGTAACACGATGAGTGTAACTCCGATTGACAGACATGACGTAAAATATTTCATATTGAGAAAATACTACATCTTAATACTTGAGATCAAAGTTTCTCTTAAAACTTTCTTCAAATTCTTTTCAGGAGTTGAATATTTTTCAATAGAAACTATCAACAAATTTCATTTGAAATGAAAATTAAATATGTTTTGATATTAACCTGTTGAAATATTCGATGAAATCTATAAGATTATGGGATTAATGGGATAAAGCAATGCAACACTTGAGCGATTTACCAAAGAAAGATTGCCTGCCGAGAGAATTTTCAATGGGAAACTGGCCACTATTCGGGCGTAGGCACGTGAAGAAAACCCAGAAAACTTCACGTGCCGCTTGTCAGGCTCAAACCCGCAATCAGTGTTCAGCGATTTCATTCTCTTGGCCACTGCTGGGCACCGTTTTAGATTTCATTTTTTTTTTTTTCTGTTTTTCGTGTTAAGAGGTTTTCATTATTTATCTTTGCTAACGTTTTGTTAAGCTATTGACATCTAAAGTTTGGATTATCAAAAGATATCTAATTCAAAACGTAATGATTTTTACCGCTTTGCAAATCGTTTTATCTTTTTAACGTATCAATAATGAAATCTTAAACATTACCAAGTGGCCAAATGCCTAATGGTTTTTAAATGTGTGTAATTACAGTTATTCTTTTTGAAACATTTTATATTTATAATGCAATTCTTTGCAATGGCAATTACGTCTGTGGACCTTACGAACCCATTTTATGTGCTCATTGTGGGTTTAGCCAAACTCTTAATAGAGCAACCTGTTGGGCAAGAATAGAACGGGCTAGCGCCGAAAAATTCCTTATTTTCAATCTAGATTTGAATCCGGTCGCTCGAAGTGTCAGACTGATGCTTTTATCTTCTCAGCCACATTTTAATTTTTGGCACGTCAAGACGGATTTAAACCATTACTATCTTCCTCGACTAATTAACTAACATAAAAATTATATCAAATTCGAGAAACTGCATTAAAAAAATATGGATTTCACAATAGAGAAATTTATAGAGTGTGATTGTGATTTAAAGATGGAAACATAAATATGATCTTTCATTACATAAATTCTTGCTAAATTGATTGAGGAGTTTATCGAAAAGTAATTGCTTTCTTGACGTTCTATTCATTTATTTCTATTATAGAAAATTCTTTTGTTCACTAACACCATTAGTTACATTCCTCACAGGATAGGTAACTGTATCTAAGTGAATTTTAAATCCCAGAGAGATCGCTCTCGTTCAGAAGGCAATGTTCTCATTAACATTCTTTGATGCCTACTAGTTCCCTGGTGTTTCTTCTAAGATCGATAATTTTCTCCAAAACGTTTCTTATCTTCGAGCATCAATAGATTTCATTGATAAAAAAACAACCGAACTATTTATAGCAGTGTATATACTATCGAAAAATAATTACTTTTTGATGGTTGAAACAACGCTAAAATTATCTGAAGGAGATTTATAAAATCTTTCCACGTCTTGTATTAGATTTGCACCCAAACAACGATTTAGTCGCGTTAAGTTATCCGGGTTTTCTTCTCGTGTTGAACAGATAAAGAGGAGCACGTTCCTGATAGAAAGTTGTTCTCCAGGCAGTCACAACTCTCTAGTAGATTGCCCACGTGTTGCGTTGCCTTATTCCATTTATATTCCTAATCTATAATTAACATACTTCGTATAGTAAACATCGGTAACTCTCAAAGTGCTATACACAAATAACGATTCAAATTTTCCTAAGATACATCTTCTAGCATTTATATTTTCCTTATATTCAGATAAATTTAATTTATATATCGATTTTTCCGAGTTAAATAAATTTAAACCAAGTCAAAATCTAAATATCTTACTTGTATTATTTAATTAAAGTTAACGAATAGAATTTATGAAGTAAATATTTATAATGTAACTTCTTTTAATCTCCCACATCCTCACTGTTAGCAATTCTTCCTTGAAATGAAATTCAGTAAACAAAATAAATGCATGAAAATCTTGAAAACTGAAGCTCTTAATCTTATTTTCTGTAAGAAAAGTGTTTTCTGAAGCATATTTTAAGTGCATGTTGCAAATTCACCATAAAATGTCTGAAGTACACAAAAGAAAAGAGAGAATTCTTGAAAGAGACCAATAGCGAGTTATATAATTTAAATATCAATTATATGCGAATAAAATAACAATTTTTTATTTGCATTTACATTTAAAAATTATAAGGGTAATTAAGTTTTTTTTTCGTATCACATGGTGGTGTTCTGTAACGACGCTTTAAAAGTATATGAGGAGAACCAACGTGTTGGCAATCGATAAGGTTAACGAGATTCGCACAGAACGAAAACAAACTCTTTATACATAAAATCTTCTTAAAAAATGACTTTTTTGCTGCTTTAAATTTTTATTTTACGTAAGTGAATTGTTTTCTAAGTAGGAATCATTCATGCAAACATTGCAGAAGACAATAAAAGAAGGAATTCAAAGAAATCCAATATCTACTTCCTACATTTGGCTATTTTTATGTTACTTTCTCGCCTGTTTACTGTCCCGCCGGGAAAGCATTGTAATCGTGTCAAATTTGACCCTCCGGATTTTTGCAAATATCGAGATTTTGAGATCCCTTACCCCAAAAAGTTAAGATAACGGGAGAAAATTTGTCTGTTGACGTTTATTTCGTTTAACATCTCAGGGTAAGCCATGTGAATGGAAACACGAGCGTGTTGTGAGTGTCACGTGTTACTAACTCGCTCATTGAATGGATTGGTAGCACGTGACACTCCCGATATCTTCGTGTTCCTACTCATATGACTCGAGACTAGGGCAGATGGGGCAGAATGGGAAATGGGGTTTGCGTTTGAATCAACTGAAAAATATTGACAAACTTTAATAAATTCAAATAATGTTTTTAAAACTATAAACTTGTTATATTTTATGTAATAATAATTAATAAAACAGTTAAAGAAAATAAAAAGATTTTTTAAGGTACAAATGGACTTATACCACTTTCATTTATAACGGCTCGATTATTACTATTTAAGAATTCTTCAATTGTGTTTTGTTTTAAATTGTTTTAAATCGATAAATTATATTAGAAAGTAGATTTTCTCGTTGGGATACAATAAACTATGTTTAATACAATATTATAAATATTATTACATTAATTTAACAATCGATGGAGATATTAATGACTATTTTGAAATCATTCCCGTGTTAGAAATTGTTACATGGTGTTTCAAAAGAATCCATTTGGAGACCATCGGGCACGCAGACGTTTAACAATGATATGAAGTATCTTTAAGACAAAGAAAACTAGAAAAAGGAACAAAAGATTATAATGCGATTCTTAAGGAAATCACTAGTCGCAAGTTGTTACTCTTGATATTTCAGTTTTGACAATTGCACAATCCCAAAAATCGTCACGTGTTGCTTCAAACTATTGACTGTTTGCATTTACTTTTATTCTGTGCTGTTTTCGCTGTCTCTTGGGAAATTTCCCAAAATGTTTTTTTTTTTGGTGCGCCTTTATTTTGAAACATTGCAAAGAGCTTCTATTAGTTTCCAGAAAAATGTTTTCTTTTTTAATAGAAAGATGTTACAAAAACATTGAAATACATCGATATATTTGGAGTATTCGTATAACTTGAAATTTTTTTTGAGATTTTTGAGTAAATAAATCCATACATTTAAAATATAAAATGAATTTGTAGGGATTACTTTTAAGGTCTTCGAGTAATGAGCTGCGTAGGAGTCGAAGAAATGCTTTGCGAAGTTTTACGAGAATTAATTTCAGGTGTATACAAATAATTATGCTTTTCTTTCTTCATAATTTATCGAATTCTTAGCAAACGCTCCATTATCAACATAATTATGGCTTATAGTATGTTGTTACATCGTGTTAATTAATCAATTGATTTTATATTGATATTTTATATGATCAACTTTTTTATAGTAGTAAACAAATTTTAGTACAAATTGTGAAAAATTATCATCTTCACCACTCGAAAATGATAATCCAACAGCACCAATGTCATCTGTTGATTCTTTCCCCTTTGTTTACTTTGTGTAGTACTAAAACTCCTCTCTAGAGATAAGGAAACTTTTGTTTAACACGCCTTACAATTTATTTATATAACAAACAAATATTTCAAAGCATATAAATCCCAATAGGGGGTTTTTTATATTGATTTGCAAGCAAACTTTGAAAAATCGGGTCGAAGAAAGTCTATAAACGTGTGGAATGCGAGATAAACGGATCGATGCACCAGAATAGTCCAGATTGTGATTTGTTGTGTCTATCACCTGTTAATAAATCTTCTTACTTACAAAAGGGATCGTCTGTAGGTTACGTAACGCTATTTTTATACTTTTCAAATGCCATTCTACCTTCCATAACTCTTCGTAACGCTGACACACATATCCACCCCCTAAAATTACCTATCCTCTATCGACCGTCTTGTACTGTACTAAGAAATAATACACTGCATGGGATACCAGACATTACATAATTGTATTGACTGCATGTATAAAGTTAAAAGCAGTAAAATAAACGGCACGTTTCACAATGCAACACTGTATAAACAAATATGAACTACTCTATTTCTCGAGAGTCGATATTATAACATTATGCAACAGTTTTGTAAACACCCATCGGCGTTATAACGCATCGTAACGATTACCTGTAAATTGTTCTAATAGTGCTTATATAATAGGAACTGCCATACTTCTATTGTTAAAAATAACGAAGCATACAGAGGGCCAAATTTACAAGCTAAACCAGCTTCAGTTTAAGGTCTCGCGTTGAACCTATAGCTTAGGACCTGACATTTTTACGTGTATCGTTATTTGACGGAAGTGAATCTATCAATATAAGTTATAAGGCTGCAAGTTTAGCACGAGTCTTCGTTTATAAATAATTTGTAGCAAAGCAAACAAACAACAAAGACATAATTTACTACAAGAAATTATATTTCGTCTAAAACTAGTTCTAAACAAATAAATTCCTTTTTTTGGCCATTTTGAGTATTAAAATGGCTTAAAATTAGACAATAAAGCGAATAACTAAATTATTCATATTCAAATTAATTAATGATTTCGTTTAAAGACTAGCGATAGTCTCTAGTATTTCATTATACCCGAATTATTTACAATTAAAGGAATCATCGAATGTAGAAATAAAATCATAAAAGTTTAAAACTTAGATACAAACTAAAGACATTTGTCAAACAATAGCCAAAATTAACTGTAACTCATTATTAAATGTGATAAGGAATATACCTGCTAGATAATGGCTACTTTCCACCAAATATATGTAGACAATTCTTGCGGGTCAGTTAAGTATAAACCGTTAAAATTGATTCGACAATCGATGCAATCGGCTACCAAGATAGAAATCCAACTGAGGATTGCGTGAGAGGAGGGAGGATGATATTTATAGAAGCGAGCCATGCACACCTCCATTAGCAGAATGCGCAGAGAGCATCCTCCTACCTGCACGTGTCGAGTCGAAAAGTCAACTGGTAGCCACGAGTACGAAGTATGCCGTTTATACTGGGTAATCGATATCAATCGCAGCGCCCTTGCAATCAGGAAAGTACGCAAATATTCTGTAATTTCTTCCTACTAGACTCAAGAGTTCATCGACTATTTAACTTTTTATTGTTCCTCCTCCGACATAAATTGGATCATTTTATAAATAATTTTATCCTGTTTATGGATGTCATTGAAACTAATTATTCCTAGGTTAATTTAAATGAATTAACAATATTTATCGTGTATGTAAGGTACTTAATATATGCAATTTGTAATATAAGGGTGTGGTACGACTAATATGTCTGTTTGTCTGTCTTTCCTTAATCTCGAGAACAGAGTCAGATAGTTGAAATCCGAAACCAGATATGGAAACCTTAGGAGCAGGAAGCCCCGATTAACTGTACATGAATTTTCGGTTTGGTTTTCACCAGAAGTCACGTTATTTCAATTCAAACATTTTCTCCAGAAAGGTGTTCGATACATGAACGACACGATTCTATTGTTAAAGGAAAAGTATGATGTACAGGGGCAAGCTACCACTAATTTGAGGTGGAAGGCATATATTTTAAATTAAATAAATTAAAAATTGTAGCCCGGTTTTGTGACTATGTTACAATAAATAATTGCTCGATTATAACTTATATTCATGTGGAAGTTAATTTGCAAATATTGATATAATTTTAATTATTTTTTGGTTTCCAATAAATTATTCTTTTATGAAATAAATAAAGTTTATTAAATTTATAAAGTATTTCACTTTGCTTCTCTAAAACATTCATTCAGGGTACAGCCTAAACGCTTCATTCACATTTTAAATTATTTTAGTGTTTTTATTTATTCCCTTTAATATAGGAACAGCGATTTCCAGTAAAGAGATACGAGTTTCATCTTCATCTCGTCTCCTTTTACTTGATAGATTTTCACACCCGTTACTCAAAAGATAAGCTGTTTGTGATCAATAATTTCATCATCTTCGTTCATGTTATCTGAACTTTTAATAGGCACAGCATAAGCTGAAACTCCAGTCTAAAAATAATATAAATAAAATCAAATGTTTCTTACTGCAGTTTTATCAACAATAATAGTACATTATTTATTAATGGATTTAATATTGTTTGAAGTTCTTCTTCTAGGGGTTTAATAATCATTATCTTTCAAAAAATAGTCTTATTTATATCCAATAAAATATAAAAACACATGTATACGCCTATATATAGAAGCATAAAGACGACAAACAATTTAAACTTATAATTTACTTAAAATATTAAGTCAGAGAGATAAATATTGAAATGTAACTTTAAATATTTACATCTAATAAAAAGAAACATGTTATTTTGATGTTTGGCTAGTTTACTGTTTTCGAGTTATCTTAGAAAATGATCTCTCATATTTTTAAATTTAAATTTTACTTGCTCTATTACATAAAATCTTTGTTGTTACATAACGTTTTGCATTCTCTACATAAATATAAGCGTACTTCAGTTACAAATGTACACGTGGCCGCCATTATTTTCGAATGCTAACACGTGATTCCGACCTCTTCGTTATTGGTTCGGTGAAGCGACACCGAGCGGAAAAAACAGACAAAATAAATTTTCTGTGACGCAATTGCGACTTGTCGAGCCAAAGTTACCAAAAAGTCGCGAGTTTATGCCTTTATCGTGACAGATATTTTTCGAATTTTCTCTTAAATAAATTTATTTACAAATTTTTCATCTATAAAATCAATTACAAATCTATTCACTAGAAAAAAAAGCGTGAAATGTTAAAAAAAAAACTGCGGTGGCGCTTCGAATAGTTTAGCAATCGAATCGACTATTTAAAGCGCTCCCTCAATTTTTAATATATCTCATATTTTGCACCATTTAATTAATAATTTCGAAGAAATNCTTTAAGGTTTTCAAACATCTTATTTTTTTGCAACTAGCAAAAGATCATCTATGTTCATTAAAACATTTCTGATTAATTTTAGTTTCTGTACACTTCTATATTAGCGAGACATAAACACCTTCATCATTTTAATTTTTTCGTGTTTTTTTCAGGCCTATGTGAGTGATTACTATTAATTTAATATTAGATATAGGTTTACATTATGTAGCAGGCCTAATACCGACAAGTGCCTGGATGGATAATACCACTATTCAAATATTGTATTGCTTGAGGCTTGGTACTTAAATTTTAAAAATTATAAACTTAATTATAGTTTTTATTACATAAAACTTTGCTCACTATAAAGTGACTAACATCATTCATAGTACCCAAGACAGTGATGCCCGCGTGGAAGGTTTCCCCTAAATTTAGGGGTAAATCAGCAAGATGGAAAGAAATGTAAAGTCTTGGTTAGTGGAGTTTCAGCAACGAATAGGAGCTTCGAAAAGTTGCATGACTCATGACTGTTATCGTGCGAGAATTTTATGGCAATATTTTATGGCAGGTCGCTTCACCACATGATGTATTTGCTCAACTGTGCCCATAACGCCGGCGCCTTAAAATGAAAATTTGTGTTTCTTCGGTTTTCCAAAAGACTAATACTTTATTTTTTATGTGCATTGCACCCGAAGAAAAGCTATTAAGGGAAAACATGTTTCAGTTTTTAAAGGGAATTTCGAGTCAGTTTAGGGGGGTTTGCACGATAGAAAATTGGCAACACGACATCAGATTGTTTGCACTCCCAAGTTAATAAATAGAATTATCAAATATTAAAATAATATATTTTGTAATATGCAAGTTAAAAAAAAAGCAATGGCCAATATGCAAGTGATACCGAACAGTTATTTTTAGTATAAATTTTATAATAAAAATCCGGTAAAGGTTATTGCTCCCTTCGTTAGAAGTTTCTGGTTGCGCTGTTAATACAGAATGCTTGTATAATCATTTAAATAACTTTGATAGCGAAGATAGATCAATAGTCAATTAGTTTATTTATATCGTCATACATTAAAGATATCTATAAATTATAATTTAGGCTACAAATTTTATATAAGATAAACAACAACCTTGAACTTTGAAACTTTATGTTTATATATATTCTACATCCCAGAGGATATAAATAAATCCAATTTTTATATTTAAAAAAAAAAAACTTAAATTACATGTTTCTTTTGTACTTCTCATCAGTAAGAGGGGAAGAAACCACTGAATACTAACAGTGGGCTAACGCTCAATCAACGTGCTGGACACGTGATGTTTTCCTGATTTTTTCAAGTGTCTAACGCTTAAATAGAAGTAAATTTACTATAGAAAGTTTCCCGGAAGGCACCCTTTTAACATCTCATCTCTCCAAAATCATCATTTCACAGGATGTGGGATTGGAGGATTTCCCCATACATCCTGGAAATTTTTTTATGATGAATATCCTTTTTTATTACTTCTTTGAAGGGAGTAATTCATCAAAATTCGATTCTAAATTTAAAAATGTAAAAGAAAATTTGTAAGAAAGTACCTCTTGAAGATCAAACTTCGAGTGGGGGTTTCTACATTTTGGCTCTAGTAGAGAGCTCCTGAATAACAAAATTTATGAGTCATAATTAAGAATTTCAGTATTGTTTTAAAACAGAGATTGTCCCATTATTATATTTATTTAAACATATATTAATGATATAATTACGTGCAGAATCCACGAGGAAAATAAATCATTAACATTTAGGAAAGAATCGATTTTCAAAGAAGTACTGTAGATAGAAAATTTAAAAGGTGCGTATAATGAAGTAAATTACAAAATCTTGAAGTTTAATACTCGAATATTACGTTCAGATAGAAATACGTTCGATAAAGTTATTTTGAAACTATCTTTGTGGGTGGAGTATAATGAAAAGACAATTGCTTATATATTGGCAGAGCTGACACATTCAATTGTTAGATATAAGAACTTTTTTATATTTTTCTTCTGTGCTTTTATATATATATCCGTCCCTTATGCCTGAATTTTTCCTATTTTTAACATCAGAAATTACATAAAAATTGCGCCTATATTACTTACTCATTTTCAATTTTTGAGTAAATGCAATTTGTTATAAGATTTTCTATAACTGATGATATGTGTTACGAGATGAAAGATAATGGAAGATTTTTAGATACGATCATTTCGCTTTAGAAAAGGAAATTGTGTTATTAGTTCCCCTGCTCTGTTATATATAACAGAGGGAAAATGTGGTCAAAACATGACTCTTTTCAGATTTTTAGATTTTGGGAATCTCAAAACATCGAGAAATGTAAAAAATTCGGGTTTTTTTTTTTTTAATTGTATAAATGTTAGTGTGTGTGTGTCACACAATTTTGTCCATCCTCTTTGAAGCTTAATAACATCTGTGGGTTTTTGTCAAAAATGTTCGAAATTTTGCAGGCAGATTTGTTTATTAGGGGGATTGATGCTATTAAATTTTGGTGGTTGAAGGTCGAGAGGTAGGGAGATAATGAGGGTCGTGTGTTGTATCTCCAGTAGGGTTGGACTTAATGACGATTTTACTCGTTATTAGCATTTACAATTTTTATAAAACCTGTCCCTAACTTCAAAATTAAGCTTATTGCCATTTTATAATAGTTAAAAAAATATTTTAAACTGAATCGATCTCTTTATGCAATATTCAGACTTCTGTTTATCCCAATAAACCATAAACTAGAAAAAATATATATATTTTTTGTCTTTATAAACAGGTTGGTTTGACGATAAGTTATCAAGAACTTTGTACAGTACATATCTCTAAAAATAGAAAATTCTATATAAGTGTTTTCTTCAGTTTCCCAGCTACAGATCTACAAAAAATTGTAATTTAAAAAAGTTGTAATTTATCAACTTCTTACGTTTACATATAAAGTGATTCGAAGAACAAAAATGTAATAAAGCTTTAGAAATAAAGTCTTAGTCTTTTCATCTTTATTATATACATAAAGTAAAATATAAGTAATTTGCTTCAAAATCACATTTGAAAAATTTTATTGAAAGTTATTTCTCACGCATCATTTTAATTTAATATTAAACTAGGATGTTAATAAATATTGTTTACATTTGTCAACTGTACTAAATTAAAGACAAAATAATTTAATTATGTATGTGTTTGGCAAAAATCTCTTTTCTGCATTTTTTTTGCTGTTGTTGTTTTTGTTTTTTGCATCTCACGATATAGAGATTTTTTTAAAATTCAAAAAATAAAATTTTCAAGTAAAGTATTCGTTTAAATATTTGATAATTTATAACGGAATAAACCTATTTTTATTACAAATTATTTATTGAAAACACGAAAAATAACTTCTTTACTCGGTAGTTTTGAACCGTTTATAAAAATAGTCTGATTACTTTAAGAAAATATTACATTTCTTGCTTTCTCGTTATCCTGGAACAAGTTCATTCTGAACTATTATGTCTGATCGAGTGTTAAGCCAATATGTTACGTACGTAAAACTGAATACACGTAAAGTTCTTCACTTTAAAAATCACTTCTTTTGTAAGTGCCGAAAGTATTTTTGATGGGAGACGAATAAAATCGGCAGAGATATAAAAAAAAATCTATAAAATTGTGTGATAAAGTCTTCTGGTTGGTTATTGAAAAAGGAAATGAATGGCAAGAGAAAAGAATTCCGAGTAATATAAGGAAATAAAAAAATGCTTAAGTAATAAAAGCAATATCGTACGAAGTATTAACTTTGACTGAAGTACGCGAATCCGTGTAACACGATGAGTGTAACTCCGATTGACAGACATGACGTAAAATATTTCATATTGAGAAAATACTACATCTTAATACTTGAGATCAAAGTTTCTCTTAAAACTTTCTTCAAATTCTTTTCAGGAGTTGAATATTTTTCAATAGAAACTATCAACAAATTTCATTTGAAATGAAAATTAAATATGTTTTGATATTAACCTGTTGAAATATTCGATGAAATCTATAAGATTATGGGATTAATGGGATAAAGCAATGCAACACTTGAGCGATTTACCAAAGAAAGATTGCCTGCCGAGAGAATTTTCAATGGGAAACTGGCCACTATTCGGGCGTAGGCACGTGAAGAAAACCCAGAAAACTTCACGTGCCGCTTGTCAGGCTCAAACCCGCAATCAGTGTTCAGCGATTTCATTCTCTTGGCCACTGCTGGGCACCGTTTTAGATTTCATTTTTTTTTTTTTCTGTTTTTCGTGTTAAGAGGTTTTCATTATTTATCTTTGCTAACGTTTTGTTAAGCTATTGACATCTAAAGTTTGGATTATCAAAAGATATCTAATTCAAAACGTAATGATTTTTACCGCTTTGCAAATCGTTTTATCTTTTTAACGTATCAATAATGAAATCTTAAACATTACCAAGTGGCCAAATGCCTAATGGTTTTTAAATGTGTGTAATTACAGTTATTCTTTTTGAAACATTTTATATTTATAATGCAATTCTTTGCAATGGCAATTACGTCTGTGGACCTTACGAACCCATTTTATGTGCTCATTGTGGGTTTAGCCAAACTCTTAATAGAGCAACCTGTTGGGCAAGAATAGAACGGGCTAGCGCCGAAAAATTCCTTATTTTCAATCTAGATTTGAATCCGGTCGCTCGAAGTGTCAGACTGATGCTTTTATCTTCTCAGCCACATTTTAATTTTTGGCACGTCAAGACGGATTTAAACCATTACTATCTTCCTCGACTAATTAACTAACATAAAAATTATATCAAATTCGAGAAACTGCATTAAAAAAATATGGATTTCACAATAGAGAAATTTATAGAGTGTGATTGTGATTTAAAGATGGAAACATAAATATGATCTTTCATTACATAAATTCTTGCTAAATTGATTGAGGAGTTTATCGAAAAGTAATTGCTTTCTTGACGTTCTATTCATTTATTTCTATTATAGAAAATTCTTTTGTTCACTAACACCATTAGTTACATTCCTCACAGGATAGGTAACTGTATCTAAGTGAATTTTAAATCCCAGAGAGATCGCTCTCGTTCAGAAGGCAATGTTCTCATTAACATTCTTTGATGCCTACTAGTTCCCTGGTGTTTCTTCTAAGATCGATAATTTTCTCCAAAACGTTTCTTATCTTCGAGCATCAATAGATTTCATTGATAAAAAAACAACCGAACTATTTATAGCAGTGTATATACTATCGAAAAATAATTACTTTTTGATGGTTGAAACAACGCTAAAATTATCTGAAGGAGATTTATAAAATCTTTCCACGTCTTGTATTAGATTTGCACCCAAACAACGATTTAGTCGCGTTAAGTTATCCGGGTTTTCTTCTCGTGTTTAACAGATAAAGAGGAGCACGTTCCTGATAGAAAGTTGTTCTCCAGGCAGTCACAACTCTCTAGTAGATTGCCCACGTGTTGCGTTGCCTTATTCCATTTATATTCCTAATCTATAATTAACATACTTCGTATAGTAAACATCGGTAACTCTCAAAGTGCTATACACAAATAACGATTCAAATTTTCCTAAGATACATCTTCTAGCATTTATATTTTCCTTATATTCAGATAAATTTAATTTATATATCGATTTTTCCGAGTTAAATAAATTTAAACCAAGTCAAAATCTAAATATCTTACTTGTATTATTTAATTAAAGTTAACGAATAGAATTTATGAAGTAAATATTTATAATGTAACTTCTTTTAATCTCCCACATCCTCACTGTTAGCAATTCTTCCTTGAAATGAAATTCAGTAAACAAAATAAATGCATGAAAATCTTGAAAACTGAAGCTCTTAATCTTATTTTCTGTAAGAAAAGTGTTTTCTGAAGCATATTTTAAGTGCATGTTGCAAATTCACCATAAAATGTCTGAAGTACACAAAAGAAAAGAGAGAATTCTTGAAAGAGACCAATAGCGAGTTATATAATTTAAATATCAATTATATGCGAATAAAATAACAATTTTTTATTTGCATTTACATTTAAAAATTATAAGGGTAATTAAGTTTTTTTTTCGTATCACATGGTGGTGTTCTGTAACGACGCTTTAAAAGTATATGAGGAGAACCAACGTGTTGGCAATCGATAAGGTTAACGAGATTCGCACAGAACGAAAACAAACTCTTTATACATAAAATCTTCTTAAAAAATGACTTTTTTGCTGCTTTAAATTTTTATTTTACGTAAGTGAATTGTTTTCTAAGTAGGAATCATTCATGCAAACATTGCAGAAGACAATAAAAGAAGGAATTCAAAGAAATCCAATATCTACTTCCTACATTTGGCTATTTTTATGTTACTTTCTCGCCTGTTTACTGTCCCGCCGGGAAAGCATTGTAATCGTGTCAAATTTGACCCTCCGGATTTTTGCAAATATCGAGATTTTGAGATCCCTTACCCCAAAAAGTTAAGATAACGGGAGAAAATTTGTCTGTTGAAGTTTATTTCGTTTAACATCTCAGGGTAAGCCATGTGAATGGAAACACGAGCGTGTTGTGAGTGTCACGTGTTACTAACTCGCTCATTGAATGGATTGGTAGCACGTGACACTCCCGATATCTTCGTGTTCCTACTCATATGACTCGAGACTAGGGCAGATGGGGCAGAATGGGAAATGGGGTTTGCGTTTGAATCAACTGAAAAATATTGACAAACTTTAATAAATTCAAATAATGTTTTTAAAACTATAAACTTGTTATATTTTATGTANATTTTATAATAGTTAAAAAAATATAAAAAATTTTAAAAATAAAATATCATAATAGATGGCGCCGGCAAATGTTGCTGGAAAAGATAAGCAACTCGTTGCTGGCATTTTTGGAATGATCTTCATTTATACTTTCAAATGTTCCAAATAAAACAGAAAATTTAATATAGATTTTATTTTGGATTCATTAATATTATTAATATACTAATTCTCTTAGTATATACAGAAGATATGTACACCTTTTAATCCTACCCATTATGAGTTTTATCAAGCCAAACTAGACTAGTGGTGAGAAACTGAGTTCAACATTTTCTAAAGAGGTCGTACCATTACCCAAATTCTTGGGTTTTCGACTCACATCTCAGAGCAATAGGCTGATGCCTTAACCAACTCGGTTATCCGATTCCTATTAATTGGCACTCGATTGTAACTGAAGATACTTGTGCTCACAGGTTGCTGAGTGGATAAAACCAATGAACTAAGTTGTGGGTTCACCTCTCTTTTAATATTTGGCCACGTGGGGTTTCCTTCACGTGTTTAACACTTAAAGAGGCGTTATTTTCTCAAAAAAGTTCTCAGTAAGGCACTCTTTTCTTGATGTTTAGCTCATGTTGATTTGTCTAATTCCATTAGTCCAATCTAATCTTTGTCTGTATCCATGATTGCAACTTAAGCTACGTTAAAGGACGTAAATTTAGTTACGTAATGAGAACATTTGCATATTGAAAACAAATTTTTTTCGAAACATTAAATCTCCATTAATATAATTAGAAAATGAATGCAGATTCTATTTCACTTCTACTCTAAGTAGGAATAAGATAGAATACATTTTTAGAAACATGATCTACAGGAAAAAAAAATTAATTTAAATAAGTAAAGAACAAATTTTAAAAATAATCGTTGCATAAACATGAATATCAAATTTTTAAAAATTTTTATATTATTAATGATCATAAAATGGCGAAAAGCTTAGTTTTGATAGTAAAGATGATTTTTATAAAAAAAAAAAACTGCAAATGCTAATAATGAGTAAAGTCTTTATTAAGTCCAATCTCACTCCAGACACCACACATGATTCCATTTATTTCTTCACCCCTTCGATCTTTCATCATCAATATTTAATAGCACGAATAAACCTAATACACAAACAATCCCGCAAAATTTCAGAAATTTTCGACAAAATGCACAGGAGTTATTAAGCTTCAAAGTAGGTAAACAAAATCATGCTCCCTCAAACACACATACTAACATCCATACATACAGAAAACCCTCCAATTTTTTTTCTATTTCTCGAAGTATGGAAGTCCTCCGAGTCCAAAAATGTAAAAATCTTAGGAAAGACATTTCAACCATCGCCATACTTTCCCTAGAAAAGTAAAATTTGCAATAGAAAATAAAAATCAATTTTCTTGAATTAAAACAGCGATTATTTACAGAATTTGTTGAAAAATCTGCAAATCTACAGAACAAAGGGGCCCACCAGTGGCCAAGCAGTTCTGTTCTCTGAACACTGGGAGTTCGGTTGCGGGTTCGGGCGATCTGCCTAGGGCCTAAGCAGATCGCTTGAATGTTACGTTGCTGTAACTTCATAAACAAACAAACAGAAGAAAGGACTCAATTTGGCAAATAAATCTTAAAATAAAAATGGATACATAATACTACGTATTCATTTTTACTGATATGTCATAATAGCTGTGCATTTTTGAGGGAATCGATCGTTAAACATTTACATTATCCATAAAAAACAATTTTAATTCTAATTCAAAATAATTATAAAAACCGATGAAGTCAGAATTTTTTCATTTTTCTTCTTATATAAATGTAAAATATATGAAAAAATTATATTTTTCTTCTCTTCTGACTGTTTGGATATTATATAACTTCAAATTTTAAAACATTAAACCAATAATGACTAAAAAATTTTGAAAGTTTAAAAGGTATAAAAAGAAAACAGTTTGCAGAAAAAAAGTTTTTATTTACATTACGAACAAGCTCCCCAAATGCATTTCGCCAAAGGTCTCTTCAGTGGGGCTAACAGTACACTGTCAGAACGTAAACCGTTAGTCCCACTGAAGAGGCCTTTGGCGAAATGCATTTGGGGAGCTTGTTCGTAATGTAAATAAAAATTTTTTCTCTGCAAACTGTTTTCTTTTTATACCTTTTTAACTTTCAAAATTTTTAGTCATTATTGGTTTAATGTTTTAAGATTTGAAGTTATATTATATCCAAACAGTCAGAAGAGAAGAAAAATATATTTTTTTCATATATCATTTATGTAAAAAGAAAAAAGAAATTTTAATTCTATTAAATTAAATTGAAATGAAATTGAAAACATATTACAAAAAATGGAAATTTGCTAATCAAATGTTTACTTATTTTAAAAAATAAATAAATAATAATTTGAAAACTTGTAAAGAAAAATTTTTCAAAACAGTAGCAAATAATCTCGAATGAATTATTTTTAAGAAAGAAAAAATTATAATGAAAATAAATTAAATTGAGTGTTTAATGAGAAAATAAATATATTAAATTTCGAAATATATTTTTTAAATTTTTTTTAAAACATTAATAAATTTAAAATTAAAATTTTTTTCTGAAATTTAATATTGAAAGTAATTTTATTTTACAAAAATAACAAGAAATGCTTGCAATGAGCAGCGTAACTTTAACTTTTCCAATGAGAAAAAACTTTAAAATATATTAACACAAAATTAAAATTGTGTGTGGCACCATCTGTTACAAGATTTTCTTAAAAATAACTTTTATGTTATTAATTATTATAAAATGACAAAAGCTTAGTTTTGAGAGTAGAGATGATTTTTATAAAAAAAAACTGCAAATGTTAATAACGAGGAAAGTCTTTATTAAGTCTGACCGCACTTTAGACACAACACGTGACCCTCTCTATCTTCCCACCCTTCGACCTTTATCCACCAAAATTTAATAGCATCGATTCCCTTAACACACAAACCTCCCTGAAAATTTTAGAAATTTTCGACGAATGGCATGAGAATTATTAAGCTTCAGACAACACACACACTTGTCCACGGAATCTTTTGCCGTTTCTTTGACTATTGTGGGTTCAGGAAGTCTCAAAACATGGAGATTTGTAAAAATCTGGGAGGATCAAATCTGACACGTTTTTAATATTTTATATTATATACATAACATAAAACATGGGAAGTAAAACACATGTCTTAGATAGGTTTCTTTTAAAGAAACTTCAGATATCTTCAAATGACTCCTGAAAAATCCCACTATTCATGCATTAACTAAATTCAAGGTTCAAGGTTACAAGTGAGCACTTCTTTGTATTTTTTATAATTAAACTAGAACTTTCAACAATGGCCACTTCTAAATAGCGGCCATTTTCTTAAAACTAAACAAACAAAAGTGTACTAAATAACCTCCAAGAAACGATAGCAATTTAATGTTTTCGTCAGTGACGGTTGCTCGGCGGTTTGAGCAGTAGACTCTCGATTATTCAAGACTGTGAATGTGGAAGGTGTTCTCCCGGTTAATTCGACTCGAGAATTGAAAATTGTTGAATAGACTGCAAGTGAATGAGTGATAAAGCAAGTAAGGTGACTTAATTATCTTTTTATTGAATTAGACTAAAATAATTGAAAGTTTTTAAAGAAATTCACTCAAAATTTTCATTCGTCTGTGTTTAATTCGAAAAAAGCCGAAATATATTCTTAATATTTTTAATGGCGAAAAAACACTAAAAGTTTTATTATATTTTGTCAAAAATACAATTAAAAACTCTCTAAAAACCGAAATGAAATAAAATAAATATTTATTTACTCGAATATCTACAAATAAGAAGTTTTTACAAAAATTCTTGATTTTTTCTTATCAAAAACGAATGATACTTTATTGTACTTTTGGCAGAAAATAGAGTTCTTTTTTGTAGAAAACAAAAACAATTCCATTATTTTCAGATAAGAACTTTCATTACTCAATATCCATTATTCCTTCTCAGTCTAAATCGAACAGTAAAGATATTACACAAACATCCAGCCCTTACTTAACAATACTTATGATTCCAAGTATGATTGTCGATCTATATAAATATAACAATTTTGTAATCTTTATCTCATCAAGTTATACAACTTTATGAAAGCAATCGTACAAGGAAATTATATTGTAACTGGGTGACCACTTAAATTCATTCTATTACTAATTAAATCTCCAGTCTTTATATAAAGATCTCTTTCGTAACTTGCACAAATCCGCGATTGACGTTCCTTTTTATATTTAGTACAATATAACGTACGACACTACCACTTACGTCACAAAAGTACGAGATTACCGGTTCACACACAAACATACAACACACACACATATACACAAATTTAACATCCATATATACAGAAATTACTCCCGAAGTTTTTTGCATTTCTCTACATTTCAAGCAAGGTGTCCTAAGCCCAAAAATGTAAAAATCTAGGGTGTCATTTTTTGACAGATCGCAATACTTTTCCTCTATTACAGTGTTTTTCAACCTTCTTGAATACGCGACCCCTTTACAAGTTAAAAAATTCTGGCGACCCCCAGGGCCATATTTAAACTATATCAGTGATTTTAAAAACTACGTATTTAATTTTCTTTCTTTAAATATCAATTGAAAAACCAATTTTACTATAAAATAAACAGGCACAGCCTTCTCACTGAAATTCTAGTTTTTTTATTGTAGTGTAGGACCTATAAACACTTGTCTTTTCTTACACCCGTGAACCCCTGTGTAAGGCTTTGCGACCCGCCTGGGGGTCGCGACCCACAGGTTGAAAAACACTTCTCTGTTATAACAGTCGGGAAAGTAAAAGTTATAATTACTTGTTGTAAAAAGACAATATTTAATTTAACTGTTTCATATTCTCTAGAAAAGTTTAACCTTTATGATGTTTAACGGAAACTGAATTTGGAGATTGCAATCTCCTAGAGTACAATATATGACGTAGAGGTACAACGTGATGTCAGCTTTGTCGAAAGTTCGATAAAGCTGACATCATGTGGTAATTTTCCGTCACTTGCGCTTACGTACGTTGTAGAGATTCTGGCCGTAAATATTGTGTATGAAATTAAACACGTAGAACTAGTGCCTAAAATTAGTTTCTACAAGAACCAGAAACAAACAATTCCTTGTACCAACTCAAGAATATTGGTTACCTGTTTTACTGGTGTATTTGTAGTCTTTTATAAAAATCTTGTGTGACGTTTCAAGTATATATTATTAATATTCAAATAACGAATATCTTTACTTGGTATATGTGTATAATATGTTAATTATAATTGTTTCTTGCTAACAGGAAAAGTATGATGTACAGGGGCAAATACTACAGCACTACTTTGAGGAGGAGAGCATATATTTTAAATTAAATAAATTAAATATACGATTAAAAATTGCAGCCCGGAATGGTGATAATAAATAATTGCTCGTTTTAAATATGTTCTTGTTTATTAGGAGGACCAAAAGTTAGTTTACCATGTTTCGTTTTGTATGTCCAGTATAAAATGATATGTAGAGTATAACTTGTCTACTTGGACTTTCTTTTTAACTAGGACTTGTTAGCAAGACCTACTTAAAAAGTCCAAGTAGACAAGTTACACTCACATAAAACATGGGACTAGAAACGCATACAGTATATTAATTGTAAACTGAGTTTAGAGCGCGCTTTCTTGTACTAATTAATAGAATTAGTTATAAAATAAGACAGTAATTGAAACTTTGCGGAGAGAATCAGCATTCATGCAAAATGTGCACGTAACATACATAATAAACTCTGATATATATATGGAGACTTAGATAAATCCATGTAATGGTTAACTGACTTTTCGACCACACTTTTGTCTGATACATCTTAACTTTCTTGTGTAAGGTATGTAATTATAGTATATAATACAGTTTCTCTTACCTTGCATTCCGCTACTACCACAATGGAAGAACAAATCATACACTAAACGGCTGTTCTTTTTCATTGACATTATATACCTTTCGATAATATGTAAAATCCATTATAACTTTCTATCGTATATTTGATATAGTTTCATAAATAATAACTTTAAGATATTCTTATTTAGTATAGTATAGTCTTCTTTAGTATAGTTTTTCTTATTAATAAACAAAAGAAGAGAATGATTAATTTTCACGTTAATTAAAAGTTCACAAAGTTATCAAACTGACGTTTTATGTCTTTCGAATCACGTGGACCGACATTCGATATACTTTCAACATTCGAATTTTTACCTTTTCTAATGGACTTTTGAAACTAACCATCAATGTTTTGGTAGTTAAACTTTTTATTATTTGCAAAAGTACAGTATTTCTTTAAGCATTAAATAACTTGGAAAACACGTTTTGTAACGTATAAAAGTGTTTATAATTTTATTTGAAAGTAGAAAGTAAAAACAAAAATAAAACTTCTTCGACTTTCTTAACACTCAATAATTTTAAATTATACCTGAAGATAAAATTTAAGCAATAATAAAGCTTTAAAGGGGTAATTTCGTCGAATTACGGTAAAAATTTCCATTAAAAAACACTAAGCTCGAAGTTAAAATTGCGTTTGGAGTCATCTGTTTTAAGTTATTATTAAAAAATAACTTTTATATTATTAATTATTATAGAAAGGGGGGAAAAACTCGGCTTTAATCTGTAAATATTAATTCTATTTTTATAGGCTTGAAAATCTGAATAAACAAGGAAAAATTATTAAATATTTTGAGTTTATACGTTTTTATCATACAACTAAATACTTTTCAACTATAATTATGTTAAATAATAAGGTTTTAAGAGTGTTGAAGTGATAAAATAAATTGTAAACTATTTTTATTTTTATTTATTTTTTTATTTTTTAATTTGGCAGGACAGTTTGTCCTTACTCACGCAGATGAAAGATAAGACAATTCTAAGGCGGGGTCGACCTTTTATTTGAAGCGAGCCTTCTCGTCCGCCTTCAAATGTAAAACAGTCTGTTGTATTCCTCTAGCGGTAGCAGCACAATTAAAAAACAATTTACAATTTTTAAAATTTGGCCAGGACAATTTAATTTATTTGTTTCTTTATTACAAACTGTAAACTTGTTTACAAACACAGGCGATCCTCTGTTAAATATAGAAAAAAAACAGTTTACTCTTTAAAAATAACTCCTGTCAGCGGTTTCTTTGTTAAAAATTGAAAATTGTACAGTGTATTCTTTCATTTTTTTTAATCTATAATATTAAAAGAACAGCAGCTTACACGTGTAACTAACGNAAAGGTTACTTCGAATACCATAATATCTTCATCTAAAAGGTAATGTAAAAGTTCGCAATAATGCTTACTTTGTAGAAACTTTGTAGCGGGCGTAAAATTAGATGAAGTATTGCCGAAACGTGGAAAACTGTCTTACTTCCAAACAAAGAGAGCGATTCAGACGTTCTCTCGTCCGGTGGTCCCTTTTGAGGTAGACATTTAGTTTCCCAAATAACAGCTAGATAAAAGCGCGTTAACCGCGAAAAAACAGACGTCCCCGTCTTACCCCATGGCCCCATCTTGCACCACTTTTCGCTATTATTATTATTATTATTTTAAATCACACACCATTCTAGAGTAAAATTTACAAAAATTTTCATGAAAATCTGGCATTTTTGGAGAGTTTTCCACTTTAAAGACCTAAATTTTCTGTGGCGTTTTCTGCAAAATTTACATAATTTTTGCATCTAAGATTAATATTACAAAATTCACACTTTAAATGGAGAGATAATGGGGGCCTTGTGTATCTCCAGCAAGGTCGGACTTATTGACGATTTTACTCGTTATTAGCATTTGTAATTTTTTTATAAAACCCGTCCCTACCCTCAAAATTGATCATTTTGTATTTTATAATAGTTAAAAATATTTAAAAAATTTTAATAATAAAATGTAATAGCAGACGGCTCCACCAAATCCAAGACGAGTTGCTTAACTTTTCCGGCAAAAGATAAAAATTCGTGGCATCAAATTTTATATTATTAATTATTATAAAATGGCGAAAAGATGAATTTTGAGAGTATAGACGATTTTTATAATACATTTTAAATGCTAATAACACGACACGTCACCCCCATAATCTCCCCATCACCTTGATCTTCAAACACGAAAATTTAACAGCATGTATGCCCTTAATACACAAACTTCCCTGCAAAATTTCAAAAATTTTCGCCCAAGGACATGTGAGTTATTAAGCTTCAAAGTGGGCGAACAAAATCGTGGGCCCCACACTTACCCGCTANTCTCTGTTATATTCTCAAGTAAACAATACATACAAGTACAGTACAGTATTTTCTGAGGAAACACTCGTACTTATTTTTTTTAACCCCATTCCCGATAACCCGGCATTTTCACAAACTCGGCTACCCTTCGGTCCACATTAGGCCGAGTTTTCGAGGTTCTACTGTATTATTAATTATTATAAAATGGCGAAAAGATAAATTTTTAGAGTATAGACGATTTTTATAATACATTTTAAATGCTAATAACACGACACGTCACCCCCATAATCTCCCCATCACCTTGATCTTCAAACACGAAAATTTAACAGCATGTATGCCCTTAATACACAAACTTCCCTGCAAAATTTCAAAAATTTTCGCCCAAGGACATGTGAGTTATTAAGCTTCAAAGTGGGCGAACAAAATCGTGGGCCCCACACTTACCCGCTAACACTACCATCCGTACAGGAAAAACTNTGACTTCTAGAAATTATGCAAATTAAAATCAAAAAATATCGATGGGAAGAGGTAAATGTAGAAAATTAGGAAATTTTTAAATACTTTCCATAATTTTATCCTTCTCTCTCTCTTTTTTTTTCTCCTTCTTCTTCTAAAGAACGAACAAAAGTTTATTAAAAAGGTAAAGATTTAATTGAAAGGCGAGTTGTTAAAGTGTCAGATACACTTGGTTGACTTAACAATGCCGAAAGAGGTTAGGAATGCGTATGTATCTTCCTAGCATTAAATGCAGTTTGTTAGATATGACTTTTCCCCATTGGAACACATTGCTTGTCAATCCGTACCAACTGAAACGAAACGTCATTTCCTTTTGCATAGTTCAGTAAACTTTTTTGAATGGGACATGAAAGCCATGCAAAAGTATTCTATAGGCAATCACGCAATCAAGAAACACAGTTATAATGCCAACCGTACACATACTATACATCTGGTAGGTAGTTTAAACATCATTATATACAACTTTAACAGTACCTTTGACATATATATATGTATGATATATTTTATTCGGGTTGTTTGATTTAAAAAAATATATATATATAGTTATTTTCATAAGAGAATATCGATAAGAATTATATATATATTTAAAAAAAATACATCTCTTAATAAGATCTTCTATAGAGAAGGCTACGAAATTACTTATAAATTTTGTTTGAATTATCATTTTAAAAAGGTTCCGTAACAGTAACCGCCGATTCGTGTCTTCCAACAGAATATATTAACAAATGTCTTAATAAACTGATTTAAATATGAAAAAAACTTCTCTAAAGCAATCTAAAACATACCTTTCTTTAACGGTAATGCATTATGCATGGTTTATATAAATTTTTATTAATCAAGTCATTAATATTTAAATATTAAAAAAAATTTTTCTTTAGTCAGAGAAGTTAACTTTTTATTAACTTTGATCTCTCTCTCTCTCTCTCTCTTCCTGGTGTTATTATTATTATATTTTCTTTTTAATTTGTAAATTTTAAAAACTAGCGAGCGGTTTTTATGAATTCGTTTCTAAATTATTCAAACAATTACGTTTAATTTTAATTAAGTAATAAATATATAAAAATTCTATGTTAATATTTAATTTTTTTAAGAATGTAATTTTGTTTATATATATGAGGAAACGAATACGTATATATAGGTTAGTGGATTCTTAATTATAAAAGAGACGAAGGGAGAAAAAAAACAAAACAAATTTAGCCAGTTTGAAGGAGGATTTAGTTTAAAGGTTATGCATATTTAAAGTTTTATAGCTATGATTCAACTTGCTTGCTTAAGATTACAGGTTTTTTTTTCCTATATTAGGCCTTTCTGTTTTAGTCAGATTATAGGGTTTATAGGCCTTTCTATTTTACTCAGATTATAGGTCTTTCTTACTAAGGTTAATAGGCCTTTATGCGTTTTAGAATTTCTTTTTCCTAACTATAATTATAGTTCTTTTCTACTATACTTATATACCATTTTTTCCTTACTGTTGTTTTCTTATATTCTTATACATTACAGATCCTTCTAATAAACTTTATATATTTAGATCCTCATCCTTTATTTATACAAAATCTTTTCATTGTATAAAGTGAACAACCACAACCAGGAAAAAACTTTAAAGGAAAGTTTAAACTTACCTGAATTTCGATAAATTAAAATAAATAAAACAGACGAAACGAGGAAGATATAATAAATTTATTTGAACAAAAATAGACGTAAAAAAATGAGAAGGAAAATTATTTAATAAGCAACATATGTCTTAAATATAGTTAAATTTATATGAAAACTCACCTCTTACGTATGGAATGGAAGCAGAAGGGTCCGAGTCGATATCCAAAAAAAAAAAAAAAAAAACTCTTCATAAAGAAGGCATCATTTATGGTTACACTGAAAAATTGTGCTGTTCTATAGTTATATAATACAATTAAAATAAATAAAACAGCGAGTCAAGTAAATTGTCGAAAGAAAGCAAATTTGCATAATCGAAGATTGAAGAAATCGTTATATTTTAATTTGTTTTTTTATTTTTTTGTTCATAGCGTGTTATGAATAAATACTAATTATCTAAATTTTCCGGTAAATAGATGCAAAACAGCATATATAAAATTACCAAAATAAATTACCATATATAATTTTAAAATATTTTAAAATAAATTACCATATAAATTTTAAAATATTTACATTATTTAAAAGGTTTTTAAGAAGAATTATGTAAACATATCTACAATAAACATGTTTTACGTAATAGAATAAAGTACAAATATAGGAAATTTTACATATAATTATGTACATTTCGGAAAAATAATATAAAATTTTAAATACAGTAGACCCCCTATAACGCGTAGATACGTTCCACGTTATACGAATTTCACGTTGTAGGAATCCTTAAATACATGAGCCAATCGCAGTCCGACACGTGTGAAGTTTACGAACTACGGCTGTTTGAAAGGTTTTCTTCCATAAAATTAATCGATTCTAGACTAATTCGACTCAATATTTCCAAAATACGTATAATTTCTTGGGAATAATCCGTATAAATTATGCTATAAACAGAAAAATGTAGGATTACTTTTCGAGTGTGCACCGTTCGACGTCGCCATTGCTTAAGCTTGTTTTCGTCGCGGAGTAGCGCACCAAACGACTGCCGCGATTTCTGATAAGTTATTTTTCTGCGAAAAATTCGTTGACCTTTGGAGACATCATTGATATAAATAATTTTTATGGCCGTTGAATAAGAAGTGTTTTTTCACAAGAAATGTATAAAATTACAGTACTGTATTAGACTTACGGTACCTAATTTACATGCTGTACAAACGATAGTAAACTCAACTTACTCGCCTAAACTCTCCGTAGCGTGGCGCTGGACGGCGGAAAGTATATACAGTAGAGCATCGGTGATCCGACCCCCGATTAACCGTCACCTCAGTTAACCGACCGCGTTCTAGTCGGCAAATTCAAATGTCCGCTAGTAATGTGGCGCTACAATATTTGGCTATGTCTTGGCCACTTTAATATTATTTTTACATGTTTTAGCTGGCAGCAATGGCTCGACCATGAAAGGGAGCCAGTATTTAAACGAGGCTTAATTTTCTAATTTTTAACGATACAATAGTGACAATTATTATTTAAAAAAAATTTTTGTTAGGCTTAACATTGATGAAAATTCAACACGAAATAGGTTAATAGCGATATACTAATATACTAATTACATGGGATATAATAATATACTACACTAATAATGGGTTTTTTCATACTTTTCGGTTATCCGACTTTTCAATTATCCGTCCAACCGCAGTCCCCAATTGAGTCGGATAATCGATGCTCTACTGTATATAATTATAATAAAGTTAAAATAAATTAAGTTAATATATAATTATATATACAGTACCTAATTTATATATAATACTGTACAGACGATAGTAAACTCAACTTACTCGCCTAAACTCTCTGTAGCGTGTAAGTAGTTCGGCTGCTTGTCTACTATTGATCCAGATTCGACCAATCCTGTCGCGACACGAGTCGGCGACGACGTTTTACGAGTTCCTTTTAGCGTCTTTATACGAATACTGTCGCAATTTTTTCGCCACGTTATAGGAATCTCCGTTATAGGAACCCGCGTTATAGAGGGGTCTACTGTAATAAAAATTTCTCTACGAAACACTCTAAAAGAATTTGAAGATTTCTCTTCGTCCTCAATACCAATTTTGCTGATTCTCGATAATGACAAATTAGTAATTAATTGTAATTAAATGCAATAATTTGGTTTGTGTATCATTAATCCTGCATTAAAATAAATACAAGAAAGTTACAGGTTATATGGACCGAATGCCAAAATTAAAAGCCGCCATTTTGGTTCCATTGAGTATAATTTGCAATTGTTCGAAAGATAACGATTGCCGAAAGAAAACTTGGCCCTTTATGAGACCCCACAACATTTTCGCTGTGGTGTTTCATAAAGGTTGCATTTTTACGAAACCGTCATCTTTAGCACGAAAGAAAACTCGTCCAATCCGCACGGTGGGTATTCAATTTTCCGCTTCATATTGACTTCATCAGCATTCTCCTCTAGCACTTACAGGTGCTAGAGGAGAATGCTGATGAAGTCAGTATGAAGCGAAAATTTGAAGGGGTACGATTCATAAAAAAAATGCCACATATCCGCGTCACGCTAGTTGATCGCTCTGGATTCGATCCTGGTTCCTCCAGAGAGATATGCCGACGTCTTAATAACATTACTATGAGCGAAACCTAACGGAAAAGGCTTAAGACTTTGCTCGGGGTAAAAAAAATAATTTCTTCTTCCTTGATAAATAATTTTTATTGCTTCAAATGTTAAAATGTATTTTATGGGTAAAGTGTCTCGATCCTAAAACAGCCATTCAAACATCATCAATTTTTAAATCTGGTATTAAATTAATTGAAGAAATAAAGAATACTGTACTTAGATTTGTATCCTCCCACGTATACTTTTAATAAATCATCATTATTCATCATCGATATTCCGAAATCAGTTAGCTTATTGTCCCACTACTTACTAACATAACATCTCCAACATTACTTCAATATATTATAATTAGCAGAGGGTATTTGTTTTTCTTCTTTACAGCGTATAATTATCCATTCGTTTTTTTCATTTCCTTTCTGTTTTAATAATCTGAATTTAAAAAAAAAAAAACAATTTTCTAAAATAAGAAATCGGATGATTGTTAGCTTCTACTAATTACAGTTATCAGTATTTAATTGGTATTTTATAATTTTTTTATCTTTAATTGGATTTTATTTTTTAATATGAATAATAATTATGTTATTAATCACCGTTCTCTTTTCTGCTTCTTTTCTCTTCTCTCTCTGCCTCTTCTCTTTTCTCTCTTTCTCTTATCATGTAGATGTATGGCACCGATAGAAGTAACACTTTACGTGCAATATAATACAGATTTTCATTCAAAATGGCAGAATACCGTGTAAATTGCGTGTTTCCACGAAAAGCCGGATTTACGTATAAGTTGAACAAACTGTAAGACCATGCGCTATGAGGAACCAGCTTGTATTCTCGAACACAGTTTATACGTACTGCTCGTTATTATTCTAATGAGTCCTCTATTGTTCAGTGTGGTTTGCCTAATGGATCCACCATTCAATTGTATTTTCGGATAGATTCGCACGATTTAAAACATGCCAAAAAGTATGTTTCTTGATCTTTTATTACCGATATCCTACATGATGCAGAAATACGATTCCTCGCTCCGTGAGTCGCGAACTACCGGTTGACCGAAAATAAAACATTTTAACATAATTTATTGAGGATGTAAAATAGACAAATTAATTTCCTATTCGTGCATCTTGTACAAAACGTTAAAAATTTAGGACAGATCATTAATTTCCGAAAAGCGGAAGAATTAAGACGGATGTGGAACAGTAATTAATTAATACACTAATCAACCTATTTTTCCCATTTAATTATGTAACCAGAGGTTTGAGTGGCTTAATATTTGATAAACTATAAGACAATGTAAATCATTAGCGATTTTCTTAATTTTTTCACGTTTTAAAATGCGAAAATTCAACGTAATCTCTGGATTTTATGATGTATTTTTTCTAAAGAGAGTTTTCCACACTAAGAAATAGGAAATTGTCTAGTCATGTGTTAAATTAGAGCATTACGTCTCGTTTTCTTCGATCTTCTTTCTATTTTAGAATAATTTTCCTCTTTTTTTATCCTGTTTTAATCGAAAATTGTTTTTTCTTGTAGGATTTTTACAAAATTAAAACATTTTTACAAATTTTATTCGTTTGTCACTCGTCTAGATTCACCAAGTAATGAAAGAATCCATAAAAAGTATTGGCAAAATTGTTTGTAGCAAAAAAAAAAAAAAGGTAATTTGTGAAAAGAAGCAATAAAAAAGATTTTTAGAAAGATGTTAACAGCAATAAGACCTTTCTGTATGTCTTCAGCCACTAAAATGTAAATAAATAGGAAGGAATTTGTATTATATGAAGGTATAAAGAGTGATTTTTTCCTATTGTTTTAACAGAAGAAAAGTATGACTATCGGTAAAAAAATGACCCCCAAGATTTCTACATTTTTAGACTTAGCATACCTTGAAACGTCAAGAAATGTAAAAAAAAACCTTCGGAGTTTTTTCTATGTATAAATGTTAGTGTGTGGGGGGAGTACGATTTTGTTCACCCTGTTTGAAGCTTAATAACTCCTGTGCTTTTCGTCGAAAATTTCTGAAATTTTGCAGGATAATTTGTGTATTAGGGAGATCGATATTAAATTTTAAAGTTAAAGGTCGACGGGGTGGAGAGATAATGGGGGTCGTGTGTAGGGTAGGACTTGATGACGATTTTACTCGTTATCAGTATTTACAACTTTTTATAAATCCTCGTCCCTACATCCAAAACTAAACTTTTTCCATTTTATAATAGTNTAAACAAATTTTGTAATTGCAATTTATATAGTTTAAAATATTTACACAGATGTTCATATGTATTTGGGGAAAAAAATTCTGATTTTAAATTAAATCTACTGTTTGGAAAAAATTTTTAGAACTAGAATCAAAACTAATTTTATATCGCTCAATTTTCAAAATGAATTAATCAATGAATAAATTAGAAATGTCTCAACTAAATACAGCATAAAGGTATAAATTATATACAAACATGCACACACACACACACGTGTATAATTTATACCTTTACAAACATTTAAACAATCTGTTCAAACTAATTTTTTTACTCTAGTACGAATGATATTTTATATGAAATCATACCTAATTTTATCCTTCTCTGTTTAAAGGTTTTTGCAAATTGTTCCAGTTCTTCCAAGTCGGTCATTTCTTCAGGACTTGGTTCACAAGACCTGGATTTAACATGATGTGTAACAACAGCCTGAAATCAAAATCAATCTTAGAAAATTTATATTTTCATAAAATCATTAATATATAATCACTCTAGAAATTTTCCCATTATTCTCTTAAATGTAATTCATTAATTGCATATAATAAATTTCATTATTCAAATATAAGTTAAAAACGAATTCATAAATATCAAATAAATCATATTTATTTCTTACAGTTTGACTGTATATTCAAATTAAACATATATATTATACAGATATATATATATATATAACTCAAAAATAAAATAATATTTAACAAATATGATTGAAATGGATTGGCTCTTTCCCATAAAGAACCAGTTGGTATATTTGAGGTTTTTTTTGGGCTCTTATGTACTGATGCCTCAATTCAGTTCATTATAGATGGATCCGACTTGCAATCAGACAGCCATAATGGACAAAAGATAGCAATAATACCTGCATTTGAACTCTCCATGAAAATTTATGAGTTCAGATTAAATTTGAATCAGGATCCCTCAAGGCATTAGGAGAACACATCTTACTGTGCAACCATCTGGTCAACTATCAAAATATGAACAAAAAATTTGTTCATACTTCAATTTTCAAACTATAAATTTGAATGTAATTACTTTTCATTAGACAGGAGACTTTGATTTTNTTAATTTAATATTAGATATAGGTTTACATTATGTAGCAGGCCTAATACCGACAAGTGCCTGGATGGATAATACCACTGGACACTGGTAATTGGTCGTGAGTTCGTGCCTGGCCAACGTGCCGGCCACGTGGAATTTTCCGGAATTTCTTCACTCTTGTAACACCTAGCTAGGGGTCAGTTTTTCATAAGTCCTCGCGGGAGGCATCCCCTTTGTGAATCGCCCACGTGTCGGGTTGCCATATACAAACAAACATTATCTGATAATACAAGGGACCAAGGTTGGACTCATAATAAAAGATTAACTTAAGACAAATACGACACAAAAAGAACAAGTTTTGAGACGAATGACTGGTATTTTTTCTTTTTTACAGCCAATATTATTAGTTACAGTCCAAGTGTATAAAAGTTAAGTTTTTAAACGATGAAAGCGAAAGTGTATATCTGTGGCTTGGAAGATAAAAGGAAAATGCACTCGACATTGGTCCTTATTCTTCTAAGCCATAGTTATTATATATTCTGCATATGGGCACTGCTACACTAAGCTGGGGGCTTAGCCACCTCTTAGCCCACATAAGATGTAAGTGTGACACCGAAATTGATCCAAAGTCTTCAGCAAACTGTCAAACGACAGGGAAAAGATAGAACATTGATTGACTTTATCTTTATCTTTGTCTTTATTTACTCCCGATACCGCCAGAGCATAATCGGGTTAAATACAGAAATATATCAAAGCATAGGTAAATACATACATAATAACAGAGAGATAACGTACAAACAATATGACAATAGAGAAGAAGTATGAACAGATGGTGAGATGACCAATACAAATCAACCGATATGATCCATAACTTGAGAGTAGAATAACATGTACAGTACAGTAGTATAAAATAGACAATACCAATAGTAATAATAAACATTACAAAGATATATGTTGCAGCAGAACAATAATGATATGTATAATAATGTGCAGGGAGCAATTGAAAATAGTGTCCGATGACAGACTTGACCAACTTAATGAATGACGGAGCGTATGTGATACTTATGAATCAATTTCTTGAATGTTTTGTAGGTGTCACTATCCTTCAGAAGGACATGAAGTTCACAAGGCCAATTAATACCCCTGTGGTTAAGAGCAAGGGTAAGCTCATGCCTAGCATTTTCGGTCATTGGACACATGTATATATAGTGCTCAACCCTATCACGGCAATTACAGGTGGTACAGATGTCCGTTGCAGATTTGCCAAACCTCTGTAAGTAGGCCCGGAATCTCCCATTCCCAGTGAAGAATTGGATGGTTTCAAAGTCCGGACTAACCCAGTGGTAAAAAAGGTGGTCGTGAATAGATGGAAAAAAGTTCCTGGCAAGGCCATTGTAGCTATCCTATCTCTGCTGCCAGAGATCCAAGCTGTAGTTCCAATGTTGGAGCTTAAGAAAAGAAGCAGGTAGCACTGAATACTTGAAAGGGCCAGAGGTACTGATTGTTGCAGCCTCCCTGGCAAGTAGATCTGCACGTTCATTACCTAGGACACACTGATGATCTCTCACCCATTCAAGGGAATAGGAGTTCTGAGCACAAGGTATGTGGTTTAGAACCTTCCTAACCAAGGGTGAAGGTTGTTGGGATTCCTAAGTGCGGTGATTACTGAAGCACTATCAGAGAAAATGGTAACTCTACTTCCAGTAAGATTGGCTTCACACCATTGAACAGCCATGTAAATGGCACAGAGTTCTGCCTGGAATATAGAACAGTTAGGATGAAGAGTGCCAGAATTTTGATATATTTCCTCCTCATTGGCAAAAACGACGAAGGCCGAGCCCGTGCCCTCTGCATTCTTTGATCCATCTGTGAAGATTATATAATCAGCAGCAACTGTAAAGGATGTGTCAAACCCACATCTCACTGCTGGATGATGGAGGTTGGTAAACGGTATATCTGTCTCATAGATCCTTCAGCATGGGAGGTAGACTTCATAATGATGTCGTGGTCTTTCCTAATATAATAAGTACAAGCAATGTGCCTCAAATGAAGATCCAGAGGTGTTTTCCTACTGATGACCTGAAGAGAATAATTCGAGACAGTAGAATATGCTCTTGTGAGCCTGAGAAGGTCCCTACGCTGAGCAGATTGAAGACGGCGATAGTTGTGACTGAGAAAGACACCGCTTTCCCAGACAGCTACAGCATATGAGATAATGGGAATGAAGACCGCATTGTAAATACAGTTTGAAGCAGCATAATTAAGCCCCCAGTGTTTTTTTAGCAATCCTTTGTAAGTTATTAAATATAAGAGTAGTTTTATCAGTAATGTGATGGTTGTGGAGACCTCAAGACAGTTTATGCTCCAAGACAACACCAAGAAACCTCAAGTGAGGGACAATGTGAATGGATCGACCCTGCATCTTAATGCATGGAGTGCGAGAGTAAAGATGTGGAGAGTAAGGTTTATTGACTGGAAAAACTGAAAAACCAAAAAAGTCCTTCCTATTCACATATTCAGATTTTTTTCCCATCTTTTTCTTGTCAAGCCCACCAGTGGCCAAGCGGTCTTCGCAGTGTCGTAACTAGGCAGGTGCAACAGGTGCATCCGCACAGAGCCCATTTGAAAGGGGGGTCTAAAATGCATGTATTTGTTTTATTATTTTCCCAAACCTAATTAATTAAGGGGCCTAAATGCAAATTCTTGCATAGGGCACAGGAATGGCTAGTTACGGCACTGGGTCTTCGTACTGTATCCTGAACATTGGGAGTTCGGCCGTGGGTTCGTGCTTCGCTCGGACGGGCTGGCCACGTGGAGTTTTCCGGGTTTTCTCCACGTCTGTAAAGCCTAAATACTGACCAGTTTCCCTTAAAAAGACCTCCCGGAAGGCATCCCCCCTAGGCGATCGCTCAATTATTGCGTTGCCAACTTAACAAACAAACATTTTCTTGTCAAAATATCCGATTATGCTTGCTACATCAAACCGCTATGCCGGAGGGTGGTTGTTTCTAATATAATATAGTAGAGGTCACTGAAGGCCACTCTGAATTATTCTAACTCCTTGGTGTTCTCTATGAAACTTCGTCTTGTTTATGATTTCACGTAGAATTTCTGCCAATAAATGGCGTTTTTTAGAAAGTAGCTAATGCCATCTAACGGCAGAAATTGTATCTGAAGTTTGCCTGAGATCTTTTCACTTGAAGCGTAAAAACCTTTGCCGTTCTGTGTACCTTTGTAAAAATCGTATGCATTTAAAGTCAAAGATCATTAAAGTTGTGCCTGACTTTCGGATAGTTCTGCATTTTAAATGTAAAAAAATATATCTAAACTTCAGTTTCTAGTGTTCACATATTTTCAGTTTTTGTCTTAAGTAAACAACGACTCTTGTATTAGAGATGTGTTTCGTTCTTTTACTTACTTTCGCTGTCATTAAATGTCTACTTTCATGTCTTTCTTACAACTAACATTTATTCTTAATTGTAGTAAAAGAAAACAAAGTACAAAGGAAAGATTGAAAGCTTTTTATATTTTTTCTATATTTTGTGCTGTTGGTACACAATAAAACCTTATATTCTTCTTGTTTAATTTATCCTAACAGCAACAATTCACCATCTTTCTTTAGTATTAAGTAATTAAAGTTTGCAATCTTCTTAACTATGTAGCTCTGTTATTTCTTTATCTATTTTACAAGTGATTTCCTCAGTAGTTTACAAAGCTTCTTTCTCATAATTCCTTCAGTTCTTTGTTTTATCTTATTTTTAGTTTTATTTAAGAACAAACGGATGAAAAAGCGTTATTTTCCTCTTCCTTTAGGGATAGTCAACCCTTGAAGTACACCAATGAAATATTAAAAAAGGGATATTTCTCTCGCCTGTTTTCACATTTCAATGAATCTGAATCTTGCTTTTTTTGTTGGAAGGAAATGTGTTTGTAAGAGAACACTACTTTTCTTCTATTGACCTAAATCAACAACAAAACAGTTCTAATTACATAACTTTAAGAAGAGATGGGTTTAAATACATATTTTTTTTATTAAAACAAAGAGTTTAAGTAAGATTTGTAATTTAACTTCTGATGTTTAATTAAAATTTATGAGAAAGGTTATGTAACCATGGATAAATTAGAAAAATATTTGCTGTTTATGTTCCTTTTTTTTTTTATCTTTTCTTACGTCATTGTTCGGACTTTAAACTTACATTTATTCCATCTTAAAATTCAAATATTAAAGTAGCATATTTTAATTAAAATAAACATATAAGAATGAGAAATGCATGTTATTTTAGAAAACAAAATATACTCTGTAATCAAAAATGGCTATCGGATGATTTCAAAGAGAAGATAAACCTTAGAAACAGAACTTGATAAATAAAACCAACTCTAGTTGATGGAAGTATTAAAACAAAGGAAAAAATAATGTAATGATATCAGTACGATTCTAAGATTCTCTTTATGAAGTTGCTTTTAACTTAGTAAATCGATCGATATTCTTGAAAATGTTCGTACTTGAGGGCAAAACCACTACAATACTTCTATAACAAAGAAATTGAAAACTTGTACACAAATAAATAAATTTTAATGCAAAACTAATCTGACACATACACAAACAAACATAGAATATAATGCAATAAACGAGTACAATATGCCACAATCTAGTTTTTGATAAAACCCATCGAAACACGCGTTGAAGACTTTTAGGATCGTGTTTACCAGAACAGATGCGTAAATTTTTCCAGAATTGCATATATATATATTTTTTTTAATACACATTCTTACAATGTATTTATAGTGTTCTCGGACACATTTATAAAGAGTACAATTAAATTTTTATCTCAGAATAGTATCTGGAATGGATTAAGAGTTAATTCTTTCTGGCTCCTTTATAAAGTAAACTCAGTTTAATGTTTTCCCTTATGAGATAATGGATAAACTAATTTTAATAATGATAAAATTTTTAACAATTTATATAACAAAACGGCTTATTCTCTCCCATCTTCCTTCTTCAACAAATATTTTTCATACAATATGATTTCAATTTCAGTTTTTCCGGTGGCTCTCGAGAATCAAAATTACAAAAAACTCTTATTATTAATTAAAGACAGTCTGCCCAAAAAGGGGCCACCATTTATTTTTCGTGTTCCAGACTTCACATTCACGGCGACAGACCTTTCTTTATAGGCTACATGCCGCCAGAATTTAAAAACAGTCCTTTAAAAAACACAATTACATCCAATTAAAAAAAAACTTTTTAAAAAAGGAACTGGTGTTACACAGACGTCTTGCTTTCCATTCTTCCTATGGGGTGTTTCTGCTTTTATCTACTGGAATGAGCGCTGGAAAATGCAGATTTCGGAAACTTCCCCCTGGTGACGATACATT
>NW_019385521.1:145291-201795 GCF_000671375.1 Centruroides sculpturatus | reverse complement strand
TTATTTCGATTGTTATCTCACATTTTATTTCTTGTTAAGATAGTATTTAAATTAAAAAAATGTTTTCGCAAATAAAATAAAACGTAAAAACATAAATAATAAATTAATACAGTATATACAGTACTGTATAAATTTATTACAATTAGATATGATTTAAAAGTAGAATATTTCATTTTCTATAAAAAGATAAGTTTTAAACTTATTATTTTATATATTCGAAAAAATGATATAGAATTATCAATGACAACGAATTTAAAACTAGTTCGCTGCACTATATTGCGATGCCTCTAGCCAGCGGTAGAATTCGTGGCCAACCTTCAGCAAGATGGTAGGGGCAAGATGGGGTACTCCATCTTGCCCCTACCATCTTGCCCAAGTGCACGTTGGGCGTCTTGCCCCAACGTGCACTTTTCACACTGACTGCAAACACGGGTCAACTTTATTTCAAAACTAAACAATTTCGGTCTTAAAGGTTACTTCGAATACCATAATATCTTCATCTAAAAGGTAATGTAAAAGTTCGCAATGATGCTTACTTTGTAGAAACTTTGTAGCGGGCGTAAAATTAGATGAAGTATTGCCGAAACGTGGAAAACTGTCTTACTTCCAAACAAAGAGAGCGATTCGGACGTTCTCTCGTCCGGTGATCCCTTTTGAGGTAGACATTTAGTTCCCCAAATAACAGCTAGATGAAAGCGCGTTAACCGCGAAAAAACAGACGTCCCCGTCTTACCCCATGGCCCCATCTTGCACCACCTTCCCCTATTATTATTATTTTAAATCACACACCATTCTAGAGTAAAATTTACAAAAATTTTCATGAAAATCTGGCATTTTTGGAGAGTTTTCCACTTTAAAGACCTAAATTTTCTGTGGCGTTTTCTGCAAAATTTACATAATTTTTGCATCTAAGATTAATATTACAAAATTCACACTTTAAATGGAGAGATAATGGGGGCCTTGTGTATCTCCAGCAAGGTCGGACTTATTGACGATTTTACTCGTTATTAGCATTTGTTTTTTTTTTATAAAACCCGTCCCTACCCTCAAAATTGATCATTTTGTATTTTATAATAGTTAAAAATATTTAAAAAATTTTAATAATAAAATGTAATAGCAGACGGCTCCACCAAATCCAAGACGAGTTGCTTAACTTTTCCGGCAAAAGATAAAAATTCGTGGCATCAAATTTTATATTATTAATTATTATAAAATGGCGAAAAGATGAATTTTGAGAGTATAGACGATTTTTATAATACATTTTAAATGCTAATAACACGACACGTCACCCCCATAATCTCCCCATCACCTTGATCTTCAAACACGAAAATTTAACAGCATGTATGCCCTTAATACACAAACTTCCCTGCAAAATTTCAAAAATTTTCGCCCAAGGACATGTGAGTTATTAAGCTTCAAAGTGGGCGAACAAAATCGTGGGCCCCACACTTACCCGCTAACACTACCATCCGTACAGGAAAAACGCCCAAATTTTTTGCATTTTCAACTTGTTGAACGTTTTTGGGTTCACGAGGTTCAAAAATGTAAACATTTGGGGGTCATTTTTTGATCTATGGCCATGCTTTCCCTGTGTTATATATAACAGAGGGATTATAAAATTCGAACATATAACTTCATAAATATGAAAAATATAAAATATCCTTGAAATTTATTCATTTATTTTCTTTATTATACGAGGAATTTCTAAGAAAAATTCGTCTAAAATGTCATTAACATCTGTTAATCAGCAAGGGACTTTTATCATAAGCAGATGTCAAGAGACTTTTTTAGATGGTGTTACACAATACAGGTACTTAAAATTAATTATAAAACTGTAAAAATCTTTAGAAAAATTCATTTTTATTAAAAAAAATTCTACATTTTATGTATTTTTTGGAGGAAAAAATAGCTTTATTTTACATCCAAAAGTGTCTGGCTCAGGAACTTCCAGTTGAATTTTTTCAAATTTTTCGACTTGTTTCGCACGTTTTAAATCGTCAAAATAATCTAAAATAATATTTAAAACGAAATATTAACTAAATAATAATAATTAGAGGAGGAAAAATAATATAAATTCACACTCTGAAAGGTTGTAAAGTGAGGAAATTATTTTTTAAAAAATCACTTTCTACTAAAGCAAAAAAATGTTTTCTGAATAATTTTCCTCAACTGGTAGATCGCATTCTACCGCGTGTGACGTAAATCAACGATAAATAAAACCGTAAACTAATTATTAGTGACGATTTCGGGCACTAGATGGAGCTTTGTATTGCTATAGATCCGTTTCGTGCCTAATGTGGAGTTTAAAAAATATATTTTTTTAAATGGCTGTGTGCATTTGGCTAAGGTTGTTTCCAGTAAAACACGTGCATATAAGTTACGTCACATTTTGGTTTATTCCCACGTATTAATTACGTCATTGGTTGTAATTAAGTGGAACCATATGCAGCAAGAATCTTACAGTTGGCATAGAGTATCAACACTTAAAGCCAGGAACATTTTTGTATATTTTTCTTGATTTTTAAGTAATAAAAAATGAAAAAAATGGTGCAAAAAATGATTATTATTGTTTAATTCTCTTATATTTCAAGGTTTTTCACTTGTTGCATACCTTTTAAAGATGTCCATTTCAGTGAATTTTTTAAATTTATAATTCACTATTTTTCATCTTTTGACTTATTAAAAAAAACACTAAAAATGTACGAAAATAACCAAATAAACTAATTATTTTTACTAAAAATTAATCGAAACTCTGTACAAGAAGGAGTAAAACGTTCGCTCTCAACAGTAGATCCTTCAGCATTTTCTGAACTTTTAACCGGTAAAAAAGTTAATTTGAAATTAAATCTCAATATTTTTACTGAGAAAATCGCATGTTTCCGTGTTTAGCTTTCATTAATACGTGTAAAATCTGGTGAGATGCTTGTTTACATTAAGTAAAAGTGACTTTTCAACTGTGTCTATCTCCCAATCTATAGAGTAAACAAGAGAGAATCTTCGTTGTATATTTTTTCTACATATTTAAGCTGTAATTTGCGTCTATCGGCTGTATTCCTCCGTAATGAAAAGGGTGTTAGTGCGTGTGACGTAGCGTAACACGACACTCCTTTGTTTTCTGTATTGAAGTGCAGACGAGGTGAAAGAAGATGCGAATGCGGAACTACACTTCTTTAATCGAGGTGTGACATTAATGAGACATCCTGTAGCGTCCAAATTATTTCGTCATCATTCATATGCCATTCTAATTAAGTATTGACGTCACCCGGAGAGTGTGGGAATAATGGGGCTATCCCCTCTCCTCTTCTAATCATCTTCAATTTGTTAATTTGCTCATCTAGTTGACAACTTCTCGTCCTTGTAAAGCATCGATGAACAATTAAGTTCTGTCCACATTCTTTCTTAACCTTCGTAACACCAGTTTATTTACAGGACAGTAAGTACAATAAGTAATTGGGCTATTATAGAGAAGAACCATCTTTGAAAAAAAAAAAACAAAGGAGGGTTACGCTTAACTGACGGCGATCGATAGAACACCATTAAAATGTAACCGTAACCTCGAGTCTTTTTGCCAGTTTATGCGAGATATTATGTAGTGTTACGCGTGTTTACGTCTTGGCATCCTTCTCATTTTGCTATAAATGAGTTACTGTGTGCTAAAATGAGTTAGAATTTGACATTTAATGAATAGAATCTGTATCTTGTCTCACTTTTTGCTTCTCGCCTGTTATATATAACAGAGAGAAAGTATGGCGATGGCTCAACAAATAACCCCCAAGACTTTGAAATACAGAAAAATTTTGGGCTTTTTTCCTGTACATATGAGACGCAAGTGTGTGTGGACACGATTTTGTTTATCCACTTTAAAGCTTAATAATTCTTGTGCCTTTTGTCGAAATTTTCTGAAATTTTGCAGGGAGATTTATGTATTAGGGGAAAATGTTTCCAGAAATTTTCAGGAATATCGGAAAATTGGTTCGGAAGATATGATCCATCCGTTAATATCTCCCAAACAATATGAAGATTTAAAAGTAATAGTAACAATTATTAGGGATGAAAACACGTAAAGAATGCCAGAAAGTTCAGCAACAACGTTGCCAGCTTTTTAAACTAGTTTTTATCTCGAATATATTGTTTAAAATCTTTAAATTTTAAAGCGAAATTGCGATAAACAATGCTTCAATACCGCTGGCATAAACGATAATAGATTTACACTATTGAAACAGAAAAGTTTTCACTATCGTGTCCGTGACGTCAGAATACAAACGTTACATCTTTCAGAGCGTGACGTAAGAATGAAAAGTTTACACTGTTGAAACTGACCTCAACAATGTAAAAATCGGGACTTTAACAATGGAAAACTTACGTTGCTGACGTCAGCGACTATCGCAGCGACACCAACGATGCATACTAGTCACAAGTGAATGAGATAACAATGCAAATTGAGTTTGCATTGTTGTGACGTTCAGAAAAGCGCAAAACTCCCGCACTTTTTCGTGTCAAAGGGTCGTTTTGGCTGAATGAAACGCACGAAATTCTTTTTTCTTTTTATTGACTAGCATTGGCACGAAATTCTACTTTAGTAATAAAGATACAGAGAGCATCATTGGAGCATATCATTCGATGCATGGTTACACTTTGGCATGATTTAGTTCCGAATCAGCAGAAATTATCTTAACAGCTGCTATCATCTTGTAATTTTACGCTTTATTTATTCCATTTTCCTACGATAATTTTACAAGAATGGCTCCAAATTTCTATATTCTAAGCATAAAAATAACCTTATTATATATTTAAATCACTGCAAAGCTTGCATTGTTGCAGAGGTAGAGAGAGTTTAGTGTTACAAGTCGATGTTTATTATATACTTTAACCTTATTCCTGTAACATCGTTTTCTTTGGCAAGGTTTCAGGTAATCTCGCACGTCTCGTTCGCATAATTACATATTTATCAATTTATTTATGCAATAAAGAGCAAAAACAGACGGAACAAATATCGGTTTTATTAATAAATTTTATTTGTAGTTAGCCTCGTCTTTGAAATGTCTACGAAAACTGCCTGGATGAATGCCAAATATCCGTGTCTTCTCGTAGATTATCACGAGATTCGAAGGAAGTAGCCTACTACCCGAACCACGTGACCTCTTCGGGTGTCTCTCCTAAGCGTTAGTCGTACACCAGACAAGGATATAGTTTTGCTCCTCCACAGCGACTAAAAAAGGTAAGTTCCTTCGTTAACCTTTCGATTTACCTGCTTTTCCCTCGTGTTTAAGTATGGTGGACGACATCTTTTGCTCGGTTTCGTAGCAAATGCACCCCCCCCCGTAGAGCCGAGTGAAGTTAGAATTATTCTGTAAAGTTACAATAAATGCAGTCTTCTTTACTGAAAAGTATCGATTTCTCTGACGTAACACTACTTAATCATTGTTTAATTAACTACTTTCATTACTTTCCTCTCCCTTCCAGACATTTTCTAGAGCAAGTGTGCAGTCGTATAACTTTGAAAGGAAGTATTAATTACCGATTGCACTTCCCGAGTAATTTTAATCGCTATTTTCTAATTTTATAACTAGTTTTGTGACGTAAACACTCTATCCAAGTAGCACAGTAGTGTATCATAAGCGTATAGAAACCTTCACTTCTCTATACAAAAACTCGTCTGCAATCGGAAAGTGATGAATGCATAACTCGATAAAGGGGGTCGAAGTAGTTGTGAGGAGAATATAAACTATGTTTATCTCTGTGGGAGTGGCACGTGGTGGTTTTTGGAAGACTCTGATAGGAAAAAATACCAAGACTTATCTCTCTGTGCATATGGAATGGTCAGGTCAAGTTATGCTTCCATGTATAATGTAATGGTTTCTTATGCTCGTTCAACTGTTTCGATTGTTAATGGCGATTTTACAATTAGAGAAACTTGTGTTGTGTTTAGTACACATATTATACAATAGTCTGTTCCTGTTTTCTATTATAGAAACTAACATTTTAACTCGAATACTGAGTTCTAAGTTCAACGCTATGGGAGATTTTTAAATAGAAATTTCAGTGTTTCGTGTGTGTTGCGCGTGTTTAATGACATACTTTTAAAATTAAATAATTTTTGAATAAAATTGTATTTTTCTACATCATATATTTATATATAAATCCTACATTACTTCTAGTTTGAATTAAAGTAGGATGTTAAAGTTATAAATTCTGTACCAACTTGATACCATATAAATTCTATTATAATGCCTGTTGCTATTGTAATAACAATAGTTCATAACTCTGGGTGTGAACTCTTAGCAGTTCTAAGCTCTGTAGAGTTGTGGATCCAATAACAATTGTGAACACTATTCAAAATTTGGATCTGATAACAATTCTCAATTCATTATACCCGAAAACCTGGTAACTCCATACAAATCATAGGATAAAAAGTGAGATCATCACAATATATGATAAACAATCGACATTTTATATGACGAAAGCTTGAAAAATGTAAATTTTGGCGATTTCGGAGTTTCAAAATCTCAACAATACGTGACGAGACCGGATTAGAACACCGGAAATTCATATTGTATGTACAGTTCCAACCGGAAACCAACCGAAATTATCTTTCGAAATGTTTTTATGATACATTTAATTCAATTTAAAGTGGAGCACGTAAACGTCTCTTACGACATCCGAGTTACGAATGGGGTTAGAGCTTTGCTAGTCGTTAAACACGTTTAACTAGTTACGGGGGGGGAGTGAACCGAACGTAATTAATAAACTAAACGGGGGACGAGGTATAAGCGTACGAATTAACTCATAGTCTTTAATTATATTCGAGGCCGGCCGTAGAAAATGCTACACTTTCACCAATTTTCGTTAATCACTCACTAATTTTGCATGCAATTATTCCCTTCGATGACCTTGGAACACACTCGATACATCAGCAACCGCCAATTAGTCGTTGCGTCACGTTTTCTGTTGTGTGACGATCGAAGTCGACCTCTTGTCTATCTTCCTCCTGTCAGCCAGACTTTGGCTCCAGCGAAAGGGGAGCCAAGCCGGTCTCCATCCCCCGCCGAAATCATTTTTTGCAGCTTCAAAAGTATTGAATGGAGAAGGAAACCCCGCAATTCGATAGAGAAAAGTTTCAATTAATTTCTTTGACGGAAGCCATATTTGTTTGTAAAAAGTTCATATTAGTTTTATTCGGAAAATTCGCATGAATTCTCGTTCGTGTTCGTTATTTCAAGATGCGAGTAACCAGGATGAACCCTTAACAGTTCTGAGCTCCGTATGTGTATGAACCCACAGCAGTTCTAAACTCTGTATGGGTGTGAATCCTGAGCAGTTCTAAGCTCTATATGAGCATGAACCCTGGGCTATTTTAGGCTCTGCACGGGTGTGAACCTTGAGGAAAATATGCCCGCAAGTTGCGAAAAAGCAGCGATTATTAGAGAAGCAACAAGACGGTGAGGTGATCAAAATCTCTAAATTTAAGCACAAAAATGTACTTTAAAACTATAAGAAAATGTGTTCTATTGTAAAAAACGTCTGTCCAGATTGAAAAAATACGCATTAAAGTCGACGAAAGCAGCAAAAAACATCCAAAAATTGCATCGAAAATGCTATAATGCGCCGAGATCATTCATCAAAATGTCGCTTTAAAGTGCTGGTAATTTTAATATTTCAAAGCAAATTTTGATATCCTGCTACAAATTAATATAATTTGTCATTGTTTCGGCTCTTAACGCGTAATTATTATATGAAGTAGCGTAGTAAATGGCAATTTCAGGGCGTTGTTGTATATAATATAAATTACGAGAATATTATTCATGGAGCGGATAATAAGTAAAGTTAATTTACGAGTTTGAATAATTCATTGATAAAATCATATTCCATTCAGGAAATTAATTTCATTCTTATTAAGATTAGTAATTAACGAGCCCACATACGAGACGTACACCTTCATCAATCATCTCCTCTAGCGCAAACAATTCGATTCATCCCGCGCTCCGCTAGGGGTAATTTTGGCGCACGGAGCGCTCGATTCGTCGAGGGATTAATCGATTTATCGAATTATTTGCTTTCGTCACGCAATTCCCTTCCTGTAGATGCGTTCTCATCCGAAAAAATGACACGTAACCTTGCTTGTCGTGTGAGGGATGCGAACAGTTACGAAATATTCTCGGAGCTCGTTACGCATTTATGTTACTCTACCCACTCCTTGCTTTAATCTATGACCCTTTGTCAGTGTAAAAACAGTCCTATCCCTCGCCTTTGACCCCTTGCAGATGCAAAAGTATCTGTTTACACCAGTGAAACGGGTGTTCGTAACCTTCGTAACGCTCTTAAAACCGTAATTTTCGCGTAACGAAGAGCAGAATATCGCCATTATTTACGAGAGCTATTTAATTTTGAGGTGAGGGATGAAGAATTCAAGGGTGCTTCACAGTTTTCGTCAGGATCCACGAAACTTTGGAGGTAGAAGCTGACAAAAATTACGATATTTTCGAGTTGAAAGTTAATTTCGGGGGTGGTGAATAGATTTATGAGTGTTTCCAATTGTTTTTCGTGAGCTGAGGGCCCCTGGAAAGTAGTAAATAACGTGGCTAGCTCGAAGAAAATTGGTGAAAGTAGGTAAACTGAAAGTAGAATCCCTCTTCACGTTTACAGTCACTGAACTGTAAATACGAGGAGAGGGATTCTAAAATGTCTGGTGACACTTTAATTGTTAAGTATCACGTGCAGGATGACTATTTTAGAGTTACGAAGCACTTCATTTGTTAAAGTACATACTACACAAGGGGAAAGCCTACTTGTTCCAAGCTCATTAGTTTTGGGGTACTTCCTTTATAAAGTCTTACTTGAAGCATCATTTACAGAGTAATTGTTCTTTAATAAACTTTTACACAACTTCAATGACGCTTCACACTGAAGCGAAAACAAGGACTTCTTTAGTGTTAAAAAATTTGAAAAATTCCTTGGAAAATTGGTGCATAAACACTCCAAATGTTAAGAGTATTAATGACTTTAAGTGTATTATCGACCCTTAGTAAGAATGGTTTGCCACTTAATTTGTGAGGTAGAGGTGCCCTCGTGTATTAATTGTTCGCGTGTGAAGTGTTCTTACGAAGGGGAGAGTGTAAACAGGTGACACTTGTGTGAATCACGTGAGAATCGACACCGAACGAATCTGATCCCATGTGGTTTAGCATCAGCGCCAAAATTGATATAGAAGAAAAAGGAAGGGTGGGAACCAATTACGTCTGCATTGCCCTCCCGTTTTGCGCTCTTTTGGCTTCCATTCAAACAAACCGTAGTGCCAGACGTTCAGACAGACAATCAAACGGGTCAATTCGCGTTTGTAACTTCTAAATATACCTCCATTCATATCGAATTTCTTCGTTTCATAATTCGAAACTAAGTTTCTACATCAATTTGTGGACATTTTTGTCGTCGTTACGTTAAAAATTAGAAATTTTCACTCGAAATTGTTCCTCTTCGTAACGTTACGGGCCTATTTTAAGCCAAAAATCGAGAAAGAAAAACTTAATTAAGCATCGAGATGCACGCCTTACGTAACACGGATCGATTAGAGTTGGTTAACCTTCCCCTTTAACTGCATTATTTCTAGTTACGCTTCATGAGTAAGCACATAATTACACGCATTCAACAGATAATTGAAGTAGACGTAACCAATGCCCTACATTATTAGTAACATCTTTTGTATATACAGAAGATTCTTCGGTGTATGGAGAAAAAAAACGTAACGTTACGCGTCCTCATTGCGTAACTTTCAACTATCTTTTGCTATTCGTAAAGGTTACATATCCGTTCGACGTGCCTTTATTTATTTGAATAAGATAACCCCGGGTGAAGTTGCCACATTCTAAATTTATTAATTGAACGTTATATATATTTATATATAACTTATACACTACCCGAGGTTATCGCCGTTACTCTTTATGATTTTTTGATAGGATGTTTGTCAATTCGATGCCCGGATAAGCGGATATAATTGTGTCAAACAGGAAGTGACGTCGTCCCTTAATTAGACACTAGTTTCTTTAACACGAGACACAAACAATGGGGCACAAAACAGCGCCATTTCTAACTCTAGTAGCGTAGGATGATCAATTGAATTATTACAATTGCAATTTTTAGAATGCTGCAATTTCCTATTTACAATTTAATTCTCACCCCTCCAATTATTTTCTTGTTAAGAAAATTATTTCATGTTTTTTCGACGAAATTTCTGTTGAAAAGCGATATTTTTTCGGCTTAAATCGGGATTTTTTATTGTCTTTCTTTTCTAATATGACCCACGAAACTGTAACCACCCTACGTACGACCACCCCACAAACTCATAAAAAGTTCAATACCGTATACTCCAACTATATATAAAATGCAACCGTGCCTACTCCAACTGGGGCATTCGAGCGCTTGTATGGGGCCTGGGGTAGCGTTGGCACTTGTTTCTTCAGCGGGCCCCTTTTTACCATTTCTGTTTCTGTAACGTGTGGAATGCTTAGTTAAAAATACATTAATTCGCAGGGTAGGAACCACTAAGTTGGCTCTGGTTGACTCCCTCATAACGGGCCCTGACTGAACTATCCATAAAACTATAAAAGGTTTGTTTTTTACCCATATAAATGGCCCACCAATGGCCGAGTGGATAAAAACCATCCAATATCAGTCGCGGGTTTACACCCGTAACGGCACGTGTCGTTTTCCGAGTTTTCTTTACGTGTTTATACATAAAGTTTCTATGAGAAACTGGCCCACATTTATGTATAAACACTTGGCGGATCGCCCAGTGCTTGCCGGGAGACTTTCTACGCCAAACTGGCCCCATTTAGGTGTTAAGCATGCGAAGAAAACAAAAAAATGTAACGTGACATTGTCGGAGTGCGAACTTGCGACTAATCATGCCATCTGTATTAGAAAAGTTGACCAAAATTCTGTGTTATCGCTCGAAAGTACATACACTTGCCATATTTTTTACATGGCTAAGGTAATGGACACTGTTGTAAGTCTAAAAAGAAAAGTCCAAGAAGTGTAATAAATCAGTCTGGTCTGACGTCACGTAAGGCGATTAGTGTTAAAGAATTTTCCCGCTGGCAGTTACAAAACAGATTAACAAAACTCGAATGTTAATATAATATATTTACTTTTATAAAAGGATGTTGTTTCTGAAAACACGACTGTGTTATCTGCTTGGCTACAGATTGTGTAATTTCGGGTTTGTTTACTTCACTCTTTCAATTAATAACGGATTTTTATAAATGTTTGTGTACTTTGTAATGAAAGTAAGAAAGTGGAAGATCCTTATAATGAAACGTGCCCAGTCGTCGAATGGATAAAATCTAACACTGGTAGTTAGTCGTGGGTTCGCGCCCTAAATACTGCTTGTTGGTCGCGGGTTTTCGCCTAACAAAACCGCCAAACTCTGGTATTTGGTCGCGTGTTTACACCCGAGTTACGTTACGTGGAGTTTTGCGGGTTTTTCTCCACCTAAACAATGGCCAGTTTCTCGTAGAAAGTCCTCCCAAGTGGCATCCCTTTGGTAGGATTGATCATGTGTTGCCTTTCCGCATCCCACCGAACCAAACTTACAAGGAAACGATTCGAAATATAACACTGTACAAGAGGCCCCCTAATTCAAAATTGCCTGGGCGCCCATGAATCTATAACGCTCCACTGAGTGTTGCAATGTGTTCGCAGTGGTACTGCACGTTGCTGATCATCATCCAAAAGAAGTTAACTCAGTAGTTCTACTTGGAACAAACACACGCCTGGTTATAGATGGAATTCCTCCGAAAACTATGAGAAATTCGAAAAACCCTCCCCTGCATCCACTTTGCAAACATTTAGCACCCCCTCCCATCTTCTATTTGTTAGATTTTGGCTCAATTGGCGTGATTTATGTTGAATCCGAGTATTGTTTATTATTATTTTCGAGAAGTTAAACATAGCCCGAGGATTTTTTTCGAGGGGGGGTCAAAACGACACACGCAATCGGATGCATTATCGAAAGGAGCCGAGTACCTCGTGCTGTGCCAAAACGTTTCGACAGCGCGACACGTTTAAAATTATGTCACGGCTTATTTATAAAACTGTAAATGTGGAAATTCCGATACATCATTGTCTTTCCTCCTCCCTCTTTATTAATACGTGTCTATAATGGAGGGAAGATACCCCACTTCGTCCGATGTGGCAAGGTATGGATTTTTATCTAGTAATGATGATTTTGTATTGACTTATCTCTTTGGTATTAAACCTGTGTCATCTTTCCCTCACTCGCAGATAAGATGTAGTCGTTTTATATCGTCCTTCCCGAAATCTTAAGCGTAATTCGGGAAAGGTGGCCCATTTTTTTTAAATCCTATTTTAGTGAAAAATTTGTGATTTTTTTTTTTCTTTTCTATTTTTAAGTGTAAAGTAGGTGTTAAAATTCATCGAATTTGCTTATCCTTCATGCATTCTGCTAAAAGAATGCTAAGACTTTCAAGTAGGTCTCGAGCTATTTTATTTCAAACCAGAATGCAACGTTATGTAAATTTTTTTCTTCTACCTCCCCCCTTGGCTCTGCCAACTTTTGTCATTCAATCCAAATCTCGCGAGAATAGAAGCACGTGAGAATATTTAAACCCCGTTCGTCCTCCTCCCCTTCATTCTTTGGAAGTTACTTAGGGTTTAAGTTACTTTCGTTAATTAAATCTCAAGGTTTTTTGCTGCTATTTTTAAACATTTTTTAAGTAAGCCCCGAGTGATTAGAGAAAACAAAAGAAAATATTTTAAAGAGGATTTTAAAAGACAAACGACGTGGAACTAAAAATGGCTACTTACTTGGCACGTCTTGCCATCTGTCGTCGAAATTCTAAATTATTTATTGCATGTTTTTTAATGGGTTAATTCAAATTTAAGTAAAAAAAACTGACAAAATGTAAATTGCATTGAGCAATTGAAAATATACAAAAGCAGTGTTGAGCGGTTCGGATGACGAAAAAGCATAATGCTGAGTATTTCAGAAGAATGTCAAGCACGCACTGCGCTTGCCTTTCAGAAAATAGAGGCACCCACTAGCCTTTCAGAAGATTGTTAAGCACGCGTTGTGCTTGTCTTTCAGAAGATAGAAGCGTGCATCGTGATGCGCCTTTCAGAAAATACAAAAGCACGCACTATGCTGAGCATTTCAGAAGCTATAGAAGTATATGCACCCTGCGCAACCTTTCAGAAGATATAGAAGCAGTGGCTGTGCCAAACCTTTTAACCTTTCAGAAGATATAGAAGCAGTGGCTGTGCCGAACCTTTTAACCTTTCAGAAGATACAGAGGCACGAATTTTACCATGCCTTTCAGAACATTTATATATTTTGAAAGGCTCCATATAACACACTAAACAACAATTTATGTTAGGCCTAAACACATCAGAAAAGGCAAAGAAAAAAACAAATTTTTTTGATTAATTTTTCTACAAAATTTCTTCCTTTTCTACAATTGTAAGTTTTATTTTAAAGTGTTAAACAAACCAAATTTTACTAAATATTAAACGTTGAACTTTGACATGCGAAAGGTGCACGTATTACGTTTTAAATGACGTAAAATAAACGTCGAACAGCTCGACAAACGTCAAAATGTAGACTATATAAAGCCCGCTTATAACGTATTTAAAGAGAAAATGGTATTTGTCGAGTAAACAAACTTTCAATTCATAAAAATTAATGACTCGTTTAAAAGGTAAATCTTGATCTTGATTCTCCCCGGGGTTTAAAATGTAAATTAACTTCAAACTTCCACTTTCACACGCCATTTCCCTCTGGCTTCTCCACGTGAAACACTTTAAAAAGCACGAAACTTTCCAACATATTTTGATTGTTTCGCCATTTTTACATTTAGCCCTATGTAAGGTCGATTGAGTTCGCGTGTCGTGTATATATGTTTTCCAACCGGTAGATCCCGTACTACATTTTTAATATTACTGTCTATAACTTGCCAGAAAAGGATGCCAATTAGACTGTGTTAAATGCCTTCTAATTCGGGTGTTTAGCATTAGGAATTAATAAAAATACAGTTAAATCGATCGTCATTTCGCGTGTCAAAGGTTCAATATTTAGTAAAATTTGGTTTATTTAATACTTTAAAATGAAACTTACAATTGTAGAAAAGGAGGAAATTTTGTAAAGAAAAATTGTAGAAAATTTGACCCTTGACCCCGAATTAAATGTAAATAAAAGTCAGACATATAAATTAGTCTGGATTTCTTCAGGAAGATTCGATATGATGTAATCAATGAAGCTTACGGGGTCAATCGATACGGCTCGTCTACTAAACCAGAAGGGATGTCTCCTTACAAGAAATATGTGGAAACTAATTGAATCTTTCATATCTCTAATGGCAGCTGCTGAAGATTTTGTTAGTTCTATTTGGGTTTTGGCCCACTACATATTAATTCTTTGTATGGATTTACTTAATTCAACGAGAGTTTCGGTAAGTTCCAGGTGAAATTTACTTATTTATACAAAGATTCACTCTGCTTTCCTGAAGGGATTCGAGTACTTCGGCGCGAGATATAAAGATCTAGGACCATAGGAATTTGTGATTTAGAACAGTTCATAAATCACCGCCATCGTCGTCATTACTTGTATCAATACGTAATCAATTCTCTTGAAAGTGTAGAAAACAAGCATAACTTCTTGCTTGAAGAAGCTGGATTTTCAGGGGGTGGAGTGCCAGATATGTCGCCCCTCAATTTCCACTCGATTCCTGTACAACGAGCCTTTTGTGCCTTAGTAAATGGTTAAGTAGATACCTTTAGACGTAGTGATTAAATCCCTACATAAAGAGCTTTCAGGAGGCTGGGGCTTCCTGAAAGACTTATTGTAAAGGCCGCATCATCTTCAATTTAAGAAAATTTTTATTTATTCGCGTGATTCACAATCAAAATTACGCGTTATTCTTTGTATCCCCAGTTGTTCTTCCTGTAAGAGATGCATTGACCATTTACAAAACTAATTCACTACAATTATGGCCTTTTCAGATTGAAACAAAATGGCGGATCAGAAACCATCGGAACCAAATGCTAAATCACCAATGCTGAGTAATTTGAGATATTCGCGAGCTGGATCGCTAAGAAAGGTAAACAATTTCAATCTTGACATGGAAATTTTATTGAAAATTGTAATTTTAATATCTTGATGCAGGTCCTGAAATGGATAAGAGTCAATTTGCTCCTAGTCCTGACCATCATAGGAGTTCTGTTAGGAATACTCATAGGTTTTCTAGCTCGTTTGAGTGACTACAGCGAAAAGACCGCCATGTTAGTCTTATTCCCGGGAGACATATTGATGAGCATGTTGAAAATGTTGATTCTACCACTTATCATATCTTCTATGATTTCGGGTAAGTTTATCTTTCGTATATAATTCTATGCTCACGTTATTAATTGCGAATACTGTACATGAATATACTATACTTGCAGGATTGGCTCAGTTGGATGCAAAATCCAGTGGTAAAATGGGTTATCGAGCTTTACTATATTATTTCGCGACCACCATCTTTGCTGCCATCGTTGGTATCATTTTGGTAACGTCTATTCATCCCGGTGATCCCGCCATTAAGGAGCAAGTCCACGTGGAAGAAGAACAAACATCCGTGACTGTTTCTACTTTAGATTCCTTCCTGGATCTTATCAGGTGAGCATCATCTTCTGAAACTTCCTGTAAGCAGAAAAGACACTAACACTTTCTTTTTCAGGAATTTGTTTCCAGATAATTTGCTCCAAGCTTGCTTCCAGTCTGCTCACACAACGTACAAAGAGGTTAACGTGACAAAGGATAACATGACCGAAATTAAAGAAAAGGCCATTATAGTCTACAGAGATGGAACCAACGTTATGGGTAAATCATCATTAAAATAGTAAAAATGTTTTAATGGTTTTATTTAAAATAGCAAAACTCAAACTTTTTTTGCAGGTTTAATCGTATTTTGCGTGGCTTTTGGCATAATTGCGGGTCAGATGGGTCACGATGGAGAGTTAATGGTGCAATTTTTCGTGGTACTTAATGACATCATCATGAGGATCGTTGGCTTAGTTATGTGGTAAGTTATTAACTGAATTAAATTTATCATCGGGATTTTATCATCTAGGACGGTGGTTCTCATCTTTTTTGAATAGTGGCGCGCACGAGTTTTGGTGGCACGTGTAGGGGCGAAGATGCCACTTTAAAAGACGTTTTTTACGCAAATAATATTAAGTAGGCAATAAACTAACATTTTAAAGTGAATTTTTGAAATGTTCTGCTATTTTTATGAAAAATTTGTTGTGCAGTGCTTTGCGAGCACTGATAGCACACCTCACAAAGCACTGGTGTTCTACTACGCACTGAAACACATCAATTAAGAAGATAATCCTAATTCTAATTTAATTTCCAAGGTATTCTCCTATCGGTATCATGTTTTTGATCATCGGGAAGATCATGCTTATCAAGGATTTAGCTACTACTGCTAATGCGCTAGGACTTTATATGGTTACGGTTATCACGGGACTCATCATCCACGCGTGCATCACCCTTCCGCTGCTTTATTTCGTCTTCACTAGAAAGAACCCACTCACATTCTTCCGAGGAATGCTGCAAGCTTGGATTACAGCTTTGGGTACCGCTTCCAGGTGAGTTCTTGACACCAGACGTTTTTACAGGTGTGCCATAGAAAAACTCACGTTTCATTTACTATTTATATGCATAGTGCCGCCACTCTGCCAGTTACATTCCAGTGTTTGGAGGAGAACAACAAGATTGACAAGCGTGTAACGCGTTTCGTACTACCAGTGGGTGCCACAGTCAACATGGATGGCACAGCTCTATATGAAGCTGTGGCTTCTATTTTCATAGCCCAGATGAACGATGTACCATTGGATCCTGGTAAAATTATCGCAGTCAGGTAAGTCCACGAATTCTCTCCATTTTAACATCCCTAGTCGTATAATTAGTATATGTGGCTTTTGTGGCAGTACTGTACTTATCTATTGATTACACACATCGGGTGACTTCCTGGCAAAAGTTCAATAGATAATTCCGAGTGCAATGTTTAATAACGTTTATTGTTGCGAGCTCGATCGACTTGTCAACGGAGTTTGGCAGAAAATTTAAATTAGACCAGTGCGAGTTACGTCACACAGAGGATGTGAAGCGAACGCGCGAGCACCGGAAAAAATTATCGATTAAATGTGTTACCACGAAACGAGTTAAATCATTCGTGACGGCAAGAAAATTAATAAAATTAATTTCTAAAAATTCGAAAACGTTCGATCGATTGGCATAATTTTTCTTACACTTGATGATAAAGGAAGGACGTAACCACCAGTATGTAACCATAAGTGGTTCCGGTTCCTTTTTGTTAATTTGAACACTTTATAAAAATGGCTATTAAATGATAACATGAAAATTAGGTTTAAATTAGCTTTAAAAAATCTCTAATCTATGGCACATTATTTGTAACACTCGAAACACGATTTGTTTGTCCTAAAGTACAAGTAATTCACATAAGAATTCATTAACCACACGCCCACTAACTTGTATCGAAAGCTGTATTTGCTTGTGCATGAGGATCCGGATTCGATTACCATCACGAAAATGAAACCACGATCTCATTTACACTTTCTATACTTGGATACCTAAAGATTAAAAGACGAAATACGTCATGTATTGCCTCGACACTGTACAAAACACAACGAATCATCTGAGCTTAATCGCATGGCTCAGCGATTTGCTGCTTGGAAAGTGTCGATTATATTGGCAACATTTACAACTACTTCAAATTCAAATTTCGATTTTTCGGTCAAAAATAAAATGAAGTGTATTTAGCGAATTTAAACGATAAAAATCTTGGCATGACTTATTTATTGATGACAATCGATGGAGGAGAACATCTCGATGAATGACAATCTTTTTATGCAAATTTGGAGGAGGTCTGAGCGTTTAGTCTAATGTATTCAAACAACTTAATGACTCGACGTTTGCATGTATTTAGTAAGCATCAGAAGATCTTTTTTAAAACAAAAATCATTAAATCAGAGAGGTTTTCTTTTTTTGTTTTTTGCAAAATATAGTTTTTTCTTCTTACCAATTCTGGTTTTTCCGCCCTCTCAAAAACCGCTTCGACTTAAAAATCGATTAGATACGAGCCATTTGTAATTAAAGATAATAAACTAATCGAGGTTCCATTAACTTGCAAATCATTTTATTCTTTAAAGAATAAAGTAAAAGATGTCGATTTATGGTTTCCCCCTTTTTACTTTATTCTCCTGAATATAAATCGAACCATTTGCATGATTATCAAGTGGCTTATTCTTTGCTATCTGAGATTTTTAATCGTGTGTTATATGAGAAATTACTTAATCGATAGCTGAAAAAAAATATATTCTACCTTCGAAAAAAACATTTTAATAAGATTTATCCATTTAATAAACGTATATTAATAGATTGTTTCCGTTGATTTGTATTTTTCGATGCTCTGGACGAACCGGGATCGAAAGTTCCCCAAGAATTTTTGGGGGTGGATACGTTGAATCCTTCTCGTTACCCTGCTCCCTCATTGTGGGCCTGGCCGAGAGATGGGTATGGTTAAAAAGCCTTCTGAATGCCCTAACGAGGCCTTTCAATAATACCTATTACGAAATAGTCCAAAAAAGTGATTTGTACCCACTTTTCTATATCTAAATACTATCGAGAAATAATAAATTTATTCTGCAATTCGAATGGAAATCGAACTCGCTATCGAGGGCGTCTACAAGGAGGAGCCAAGAGAAGTTTTGCAGCAATGGTAAAAAAATTACATAACAGTAAATTTATGTTAATAGTCATCACGAACCAACTACGATCCGCAAGCACCGAGATGACCCCCTACTTCATCTTATATGGGACATTTTACACAGATCTTAAGTCATATACAGGTGCTGTAGTGTTCGAAAGACTACATTTTGTGAGATAAATGGAGTTTTTGCGTGTTTTTATTCATTCTCACGAAAGTAGATGAAGATAATATAAGTAGAAACAAACTATTTTTTAGAGAATCGACCGATTCTTATATTTTTTTTCACTTTCCCGATGCATCTTATGATTTATTGAAACTGTTATTTTATCATAAACAGAACTTTTTATCATACGAACATACAGGTGCTGTACTCTTGTATTTATCGCTAAACATTTAAATATTCTCCTACCTTCTATATCGAGTCCTTATTTTACAGGTTTTAATAAATAGTATCGGATAAAATCTCCTATCCCATAGTTTATTTAGTTATAATTTCCAAATTTATCTTAAAGTTTGGATCCACGTTAATTAAGTACGAAACTGTTTATCCAAGCCTGTCTACATAATAAAAATGGATTTATCTATTCTGTTTATCTGTTTTCCTTCAGGATAAACGTATGTTTTATGTATATTTATGCCGTAGAAGTTTTCTATATTATAATACTGTATATATATTTTCAGTCTCACAGCTACAGCAGCTAGTATCGGTGCAGCCAGTGTACCCAGTGCCGGTTTGGTGACCATGATGCTGGTGTTAACCGCTCTAGGACTGCCAGTGGACGACATCGCTATGATTCTTAGCGTGGATTGGTTGTTGTAAGTAGTAGGATCTCTAAACAATGCAATTGTTTGAGTAGTGTTACGTCATCTCACGCTCAAACTGTCGTTGCAGGGATCGACTTCGAACATCCGTCAACGTAGTAGGTGACGCATTCGGAGCAGGGATCGTTTATCATTTGTCTAAATCAGAATTGGATCAGATAGATGCCGAATATCAAGCTCGCTTGGAACAGGAATTGGCCGAGATAGGACCCATCCGAAAGTTATCCATCGCTGCCAAACGAACTCTGGTTGGAAGCTGCAAACGCAAAGGAGACGGAAGTTCTTTTGAGGAAACGAACGACACCAACATTTAAAATGGCGGCTTTTTGTACAAATAATCCTCCACAATACGATTCTAGACCAGGGTGCACGTGACACGATAATAATATTCGCTTTGCATGATGTTACCCCATTGAAGACGTCATCGGGATGACTCCAAAAATCGATTATCCGTTAAGAAACGTTATATTAATTTCAAAAAATAATATAATCGCTTATTAACGGATAATTTTTATTATTTTATCCATACAAAAACTTGTTAAAAAACGAAAAACAAACAAAAAAAAAAAAAAAAAAAAAAAACATACGTATTTCTCTATCGTTGATCGAGCGTGTACATGCTTCAAAAAGTATATTTATATTTAACACCGACATTTTTACATTAAAAAATCATTTATTTTTATGAAAAGATTATATATAATATATTTTAAAATGAAATTTAACTAAATCAGTAAATGAAAAAAACAAAAAAAAAATATTTTCTATATCGATTATTTTTACGAGGATTTTAAGATTCGTCTTCGGAATCGGATTTCTATCAGGCAGAGTTAAAAGCTCGGAAAAAAATAATCGGGTTACGGACTTAATTTCCGAATTTTTCGCCCTTGCAACTGCAAAAATTCACATAAAACGTAACTGGTGAATGGTAGAAATCCGTTTCCGCCATATTGGAACGAAGAGTTTCAACAAAGAAGGGATCAAAGTTGTTATTCGATCACCCTTACAAAAGACCTCCCTCATTAATTGGAGGTGTATTTTATAACTATCTAAATTGATAATATATATATATTGCCGATTTTTTAAAACATTTTTCAATTGTGTTATATTTTATCTTCGTTACTACGGATTGTTGTTACCCATCTATCGATTTCTTGTTTGATTCGCTTTGTATTATGTGTATTTTATACTTAGTACATTAAAACTAGAGTAAACTAAACTTTACATTGCCTATTCTTGTTTGCTTAATTAACTAATTAAATATTTTATGTATTATTATCCTAAATATCCACTAAACCATCGATGCTCCAAGATGAAGGATGCTACAATGTTCCGAAACGTCCATCAAATACTGAGATATTAGAAGTACTAACTTAGTCAGGCCATTCATCGGTCGAGAAAAGGCTGGCTTTCTTGGATTTCCTTCAAAAGGGCTCGGTATATCTAATCTATAGATATACCGGGCCCTATTAGCCTCTATAGAAATTCTAACGAGCAAACGAATGATTTTAGTATTAGTACTGGTGCTGCAGAGTCTTTAAAAGGATACAAAAATCAACTCATTCTACAGATATTCAAAGAAAAATGTGCTTTAAGTAACCGTTCGATATTTATAACTTCGTACAGGAGCACTGTACTTCGCATAACGGCGGTATTGACGCATTTGCGTTACTCAATATGTTGCAGTGAGACTTTCGAATTACTAAAAGTTCGTAGCACCTTCGGTAATTAGCAGAACACGAACAAGAACTTGTAAGGAAAAAAAAGAAGTCAGTAACAAGGAATCAAAAATAGAAAATTACTTAACTTAGAAAGCAAAAAGTAAGTAATTTGAAAAAACTTACAGTTTAATAGCAAGCTAACACCGTTAAAACAATCAATAAATGAATTAACCTGCATTTTATTTTAATAGACTCGATAAATTTCGATTTTTTTTTCTAAAAAAAATTGTAGAGATCTGGCAACACTTTTTACAACAATGAAATTTGACGTACCAACTTAATGGCGCCTCATTTCGTCAATGGATTGAATCTTTTCTTATAAAAACTTTTGACTTTTTTCGAAGAATTCTATCAAATTCGATTGACCGATAACCGAATTTTATTTTACCCATTTTTTTTTTTTTATCTCGAAGAAGATTTACAAGAGTTTAAAAATGGGATAGTTTATTACAGGCTAATGGATGCGGGCGGCATCGATTATTGAAAAGAAACTCGGCAACAACACGTGGCGGGAGTGACACTCGTTACAGATCTAATCGATAAAATTGCCAGAAATTACCATAATAAGAGCTGGAAGAGCGGCGATGCCGTGATAAATTATTAAATAAATGTATTTAAAACATACAAACAAAACCCGTTCGTGTGCGCTTTCACGAAAACCATCGATATCGTCAAAGTTCGTCTGAAAATTACGAATAATAAAAAAATAATTAATTTAAAGTAATTGAATTATTTTAAAAATAGTTTCTGAAATTTATCATTTTAATAAATTTAACAAATTTTATAATTAATTTAAAAAGTTTTATAATATTTTCCATCAATAAGTTGCAGTTCCTTCATTTAAATATGTATCGCATCTTTCCCTAATTTAAACGATTCATTGAAATTTGAATAATAATTAACGGTGGGATAATTTAAAATAATTTTAAAAATTTGTTTTATGTACCGGTACGAAGATATTTTTTTAAAAAATAATTACGATATTGGAATAATTAGAAATCGACACACTAGATGGCGGCACATAAGTATATTTTTTTGAATGTGTAAAACTTTTTCACTTATCATACTTTTTATAATTCTCTATAAATTATAAAGCGTATAAAAATAAAATTAAATTATTACGAAAAAATTATTTTAAAATATCAGCGCCTTCACGTGGACGTTTGTATCATTAATCTAATTTGATTAAGAATGAATTATATTTAATATTAAATCTAACTTTATTTTGGTTAAATTAATTTTTTGCTCTGTAAAAAAATATATTTAATCGAAAATAATCAATAATTTTGAAATATTAGATATCTTTACCGGATGACATAAAATTATGAATGATTAAGCGTTACAAATTTTGAAAAATTCACGTTAGGTTCGATCGTAGTTTGATTAATTTCCGTATTTTATCAAATAAAATTAAAACTTCGTCTTTTAATTGGTAACTTTTAAACGTTTGAAGTAAATTACTCGATCGATTATTCCAAGTAATTAAATTCGACTTTATTAATACCTGGCCCTATTGATAATTAACATTTCAATATTAATCATAAAAATCCAAAAATAGCGACGTCTGACGGTCGCCATCTTTAATATTATTTCAGCGTTAATCATCGAGAAATATTTCACATTCGCCGCTTATAAATTCATTCTAACAGCTTTAAATTAAGATTTTTAGAATTCGTCACGATAAGGATGACGTCAAATGGATTTTTAGATGGACATTTTTTTTTATAAACGTCAACGTCGATCTCGTTTGTAACGCGTCCAGGCCGAGACTAGACGAGACGAGCGAATAAAGCAATTCCGTACATACTTCGATTATCGTAAAATTCTTTCAATAAATTTGCTAAACGAGAAGAAAACATTTTTGTTAATTTATAAAATAGTTGCTGTATTTTTTTTTTTTTATACAAGCGTAATGGAATTTTAGTAAATTGTTTCTTGGGTAGAACAGAGATGAGCAATATATTTTAAGGTAAAAATGTTGGTTTAAATGCACAAAAATATGATTTTTAAGTCCATATTCTAAATAAAATAAATAAAAATCTGTTTTTAATTCAATAAACCTCGATATAACGAAAAAGAATGAAAGTTTGCTTCCGTCAATCAAAGCGACGCGATTCGCGACGCGCGTGACGAAAACTTTGTGAACGTCGCGTCGCGAACAACTTTTTCTCGTTTATATTATTCATTAATATACCTACTATAACTTATATGTTTAAACATTATTATTAATTTATTAGTTTCAGTATATCTCATACAATGCGTGTAAGCGACGCGACTCACGCGATGTAGCAGCGACTAATCGCTTGAGGCAAACCGTCATACGTGTACGTGACGAGATCGAACGATAATTGTATCAATTAAAGATGACAAGTGTTTCGGTTGGCGATCGGAAGCCATTTAATTGGATTACAGCTAAAGATCGTTTCCGGAATGAAAAGTGCGGCTTGTATCGATCGTGTGTGTCGCCCGCGCTGTTTACTTAGTTTGCAATTACTGTATTGTAAAAAGTTTTCCAGAAACTGTAGGCCCGTCCTTTATATTAGAATTTCTACTTTGTTCTTTATACTAAAAGTGTCATCGGGGATTATAAAATATTCTGTGTTTTATTATTTAAAGCCATTTTTTTCGACTTTCGTCGGCTTTATTTTTTTCATTTTTCTTCAAACAGTTTTTATTTTTGATTGTTATATGAGGGTTTATCTTAAATTTTTTGTTATAAAAACAAATTTAACACAGATAAACAAAGTGGCATACGTTTTTTAACGAAATAATTCAAAAAATTGGCGCCATTTTGTTTAATCTTAGACTGAAGTAATTAGCAAGATTTTTAGCATGCACTCAAATTTTGTTTATGAAGTTATCTGATTTTCAAAATGGTAGAATTTTCTTTACTTATATATAATTTCTTACAGGAAATGAAAACTCAATTTGCATACAGATACTAATTTTCCTACAGTTGATTTACATTGTTTTAATAATTCATTAACGTATGGACTTACCTGATAAAGAGAAATTTACAGAGGATCATAAATGTCACAACCGAGAAGGTCATGCAAAAGAGATTAAGAAAGTCTCGACAGAATACTTCTTAATCTCTTTACAGTGACGTGCTTAGATACACAAAGAGTAGGTATCTTAACGCTTTGCATACTTGTTTGCATTTTTTTCCCTAGTTTTTTCTTCTACCAAGTTGATAGAGTCTTTCTCCTGTCATTCCAGGACGATGTGAAAACGTGTACACATCACAATGCCTGCTCTGACTCTGTTTAACTCGACTTTTTATTAATAGCAGTCAAACTATTGTTGAAATTCTTCCATAATACTTGATATTATTCCGATTTTTTCAACTTTCACTTCAATTAGAGATGTTGACTTCACAAAATTTATATAAAGTTTATATTTATTTAAAAATTTCTATAAAGCTGTATTGTGTCTTCGTGAAAATCAAGTTTTTCAGATGGGATCATTCACCTTGAAAATCTTATTTGATAAAAGAATTGATGTTGCAATTCAGAGATTTGCATTAGAGAACGATTTAAATCGTTTCTGTATATTTAAAAAATCAATAAGAAGTGCATAACCAGAGAATAATTTTTGTGCAACTTTAAAAATATAAAATCTGGTTTAATTTTAAATTGTAAGATTGCAAACATCATTTTTCAATTTTAAATATATTGTTTATAATTTAAACGAAAGAATGTCTACTGTTAACGATGTTTGAATTGTCTATTTGTTACGCTCTACTTCTCAAGAACTATTTGCAAAAAATGCAACGTTTCTACGTATGCGATAATATCTTAAATAACATATTTTACTGTTCATTTTTATTTAATAATAGAAGCTATTAAATGGAGATTATTGAAACTTCCTAAAAATTAATTAAGTAAGTATAAATATTTAAAGCCTAAACAAGACGTTGCTTACTTTTTATGTAGCAGAGCAAGTCCAAGTAAGTGATACGCAAGTTAGTGTGCAAACCAATGGTACAGTCTGTTTCGTACGAAACAGACTATCCCCTTAGTTCGCATACGCAGTTGCTACTTAAAAAGTGCACAGATTAATTAATATCATACATTTAAAATGCTTTTTATTCTTTATTATTTTTTCAGTTTGTATTCATAAATTTAAATTTATTTCTTATACACTTTCGATGACATTGCTTGGAGGTATTCTTCGAATTTGTTTCTGGAATCGTTACGTGTATATGAAGGTCCCGACTGAAAAACACAGATTTGCGATTCTGCATTAATAGATTAAATTCCTAAAGATTGTTTATTTAATTCAGAATGATAATGACGTACTCCTATACCATTGTATTTCTCTTCGTAGCACTTTTCCGCGCGAGACTCTTCGTTCCACTTGGAATTCCATTTTGAATTAGGCCTACATCAAACACTATTCTCGATTTCCTTCATTTTTACTCTAAAATCTTCAGGTCAGAATATTGCGTACAAGAGTTTTGCAATCACCAGATAAATCCTGCAATTTGGGAAACTTTACGGTCTTGTCTATTTGATCCACGAAAATTCTGATATCAGATTCGTCGAACAGTATACAACTGAAGACCATAACATAAAATGACACTCATACTCCATATATCAGAGGATTGAGAATCACAGGATGCAGCGTTAAGAATTTAGGAACAAGCATAAGCTACTAAAGGAAGTGGTATTTTTATTAGGATAGGTATTTTTATTAATTCCTCTGAGCCACCGCCCTTTTTGTTTAATCCAGTTGTTACTTTTCTATTCATTCAATATTTGGTATAAAGATATTTTGTATTAGAAAACGTTTAATTTTGCATTATTGTCGGAAAAAAACAAATTAATAAGTAACCGTAATAAGTAATAAGTATTTTAAATTAGAAACTGGGAGCGCTATACAGTAAAAACACTATATATGGAAGTGACTTCGTTGGACGCGCTACTCTGTACGGTTTAGAGTTTCTGTAGCACAATAATTTTCACAAATGTCAGATTAATTCATTGCTCTCTATTTATAAGAATTAGAAATAGAAGTATTATCTGCTTTAATAACTTTTTCAGTGTTTAATTGCCGAAAAAATTTAATATTAAGTTTTAACAGAATCAAAATTAAATATAAATGCCGAAGCATATATATGGGTCAGTGATTGTATTGTCTGCTAGGTCTTAATTTTGCCGAAAATTAGTAACAAATCTATTTATACTGGAAGTCATACCCAAAATTGTTCCATCTATTAAATAATTTAAATTCTTACTCGGTTTTTGTCTCTTTCGACTGGAAGTGGACTGCATGTTCGGATGGTGAAGATGTCTGATAATAGATAATTCTCAAGGAAGAAATTTTTTCGGATAATCAAGAGTATGTTTATCTTCACGAATTACTTTAAAAGCTAAATCGACGACATCGAAGACGAAAATAATTCCCGAAACTTCAGAATAAGAACCGCCGAAGATAAGTTTTTGAATTTGTCCTTTATCCGGTAGAAATTTAAAAGGACGCGGTCTGGGATTTTCTTCCGATTCCCTAAAACACTTATTACAAACTTTACATAATTTTGGTTTATCCAACAATAAATGCAACAATATTAAATAACAACAATTTTATTTTTAATATTTAAAATTATAAAATGGAAAGTCGACTACACTGACGACGCTGCCCCAAGCGGCGAAAAGTGAAAGCTACTCTTTCGTGGAGTTTACTTCCGTTTAAATGGATTCATTTCTTCGATAATAATTCAAAGTTTTCTTCAAAGTTTATTATTTTCTTAAAAATTTATGTGTTAATATTAGAAAGGTAAGTCGAATATTCACGTGTCGCTCGATTTAAACGTGACAAAACGTACGAAAGTTACTGTTTTTGTTAAGTAATTAACGGATCTTGGCCTTTGACTCAAGTAAACAGTTACCCAGTGTTGTAGCTCGTGCGGGGATAAACACTTAATTCCAAGTTTACGTAACAGAACTGACGTGTTTTTGCGGGAAAATCTGTGTAGAAGCAGCACTGAAACTGGAGAAGAGTTATTTTCAGTTTTGTACATGGGCTTTGAAGGTTTGCACTGTAAATAACTCAGTTATGAATTTAACTAAGTCATTATTTACTTCTGCAGCCTTTACATATAATTGTAGCAGTAAGACATCTGTTGCAATTGTATGTAATTGTATGCAGTTGTAATTGTGATGGTAGTTTATAACCATTTTGGCTTATTAAATTATAATTGTTTATGTTTATGGTTATGTATTTTTATGGCTGAAGAGGACTTAGGGACCGAGGAGGTAATAAGAGTAGCTTACTAAGCATCAAAGTAGACGAGGTAAACAGAATTATGAGAAGGCCAATGTTTTCGACATGTTAAACAGGCTAATTCTGACGATTAGCCTGTTTAACACAGTCAAAACTGTTTCTTGTAACTTTTTGTGCTCGAAATTGGTTTAGTTTGCCTTGTTTATTAAGTATATCTGGTTGTGTTGTTGATTATAAACACCAAAGTATCATTGTGATGTTCCTAGTGATGGTGATAAGTTTCCACATACATCTGCACAAATTTAGTGTGAGGAATTCTGTTAATAAGCCATTATTTACGTTAAAAGGCATTGAGATATATATTGGCTTCATTGGGATCATTGGTTAACTTAAAACATGTTTATTTTCTGGTCACGAGTTACTTTTAGTTTTTTTATAATATATAAAGGTAAAATTTTGGTTCTGGATTGATGGGTTTGGACCCCCTCCCAAATTTAATCCCCCTTTAGATAACCAAAATGAACGGCTGTATTTGTATTGTGGAGGTTACCTCTGTATTTTTATGTTATTTAAATACAGGAGCCTTAAAAATTTGTGTTTACATAGCTTAAAAAGATAATGTGTCAGTGATAAATTCTTTTGCTTTTTTTATACGTATTATGTACATTCGTTTACGCGTAGCTATTCTTTTGGTGTTTGCGTTATCGGGGAGTCAACGACGAACCGTTTATTTAGATTAGTAGCGCTTGTTGGAGTGCTTAATAGATGTTTGAGTAAAAATAGGACGTCTTGTCTGCCTTTTTATACATTTAGAATATCTAAAATTAGTGTTTAAGACATTGCACTTTTATTTTGTTATGTGACAGATTCAGCAGTTAGCATAATTTATGTATCTTACTAATGGAAGTTTACACAGAAAATAAATTAAATTTTCTGTATTTAATTTCATTAAATATTGTATGTTTAGATTATTTTATATTGAAAAAAGTAGTAATTAATCTAGATAATTAATGGTTGTTTTTATAAAAATATGATATTTTTGAAGTATTAAGAATAATTCTATATATCTAGCTACAGTTAATTATGCAGGATTTCCTAATTATTTCATTACTTTCGTCTTAAGAAGGTTGTTACGTTACTTCTCATTGTATTAATCCAGACAATGGTTTCATTGATCTTTGTTTAACAATTTGAATGGTTATTTTTTGCAGCTTAATTCTTCTGTTTATTGTTTAATATCTTATATAATTATCAATTTGATTGTTATAATTTTTAAAATAATAGAAAAAAAAAAAAGTTAGCCAAAGCTACAAAGCTAGGATCGAACATAAATTGCCCGTGCTGTAAACGAGTTCACTACAGACTAAGCCATTCCATTGCACTTCCATAGTGTAAAATTGACCAGTAAATGAGCTGCGCTTAAAATTTTAGAGCCCTTTTTCTTGGAATCTTCTGGCTAATGTGCTTTACAATTCTTCTGGGTGGACATCCTTGAGGTATACTACTAACCTGAGAAGTCTCATCCCGAACTGAATTTTCAAGACTGCAAGGTCCCCTTGTAAGATAAAACTTTCTTATATACCTTCATTTGCTTTCTGCTAATAGCATGTATATAAGAATTCAAATACTATTTTTTTATGGCATATAAGATATTTCAGCACAGAATATTTAGAAAAAATATTTACTTTGTTTAAGTCATCTTGTGCCTTTCGTACTCAACCCCAAAATATTTTACTGTATTCTAGTTTAAAAAAAGTAAAATTAGAATGTACACTTTTATTTATTAAGGGAAAAAAAAAGTTTAAAACAATCTTTCACAATTAAAATTTACCATTAAAATATTCAAGATGAATACATGCAAAAATTTCTTAGCTATAGTAAAAAAATACTAATAGGTTTTGAATAAAAATATTATTGTTTAATGAGCAATTATTTATTGTCACAATGCCAAGCTGCAATTTTTAATCATATTTTTAATTAATTTAAATTAAAAATATTTGACCTCCACCTGAAATTAGTTCTGTAGTGTCTTGCTCTTGTATATCATACTTTTCCTTTAACAATAGAGTCAAGCCAGTCATTTAGCTAACACCTTTCAGGGAAAAATGTTTTAATTATGTAACTAATGTGACTTCCAGTTTGCATTGTACAGTTAATCGGGGTCTCCTGCTCCTAAGGTTTCCATATCTAGTCTCGTCTTTCATTTACCNTTTTCTACAAAGTCAAAAAATACTATTTTATTTTCAAAGATTAATTTTAATTGTTTTAAGTTAATTTTTAAAATTATTGTTCTTTGTTAATGAACATTTACAAAACACGCATTCTGTGATAATTTGATAGATTGTAAAATAAATATTATTAATATTTTTCTTTTAAACAATTTTTTAAATAAATATACTTTTATTAATAGATATAGTATTAACAAACCTTTTGTGTAGGTGTGGATGGTGGTGGTAACTGAGATGGCGGAGGTGGTTGTGATGGTGTCTGTGATTGTGTCTGAGCTTGTTGTTGTTGTTGTTGCTGTTTTTGTTTTTGTTGCTGCTGTTGCTGGAGTTGCTGAAGCTGTTGCTGGGCGGCAGCAGCAGCGGCAACTGTGGCGGCAGCAGCCGCAGCCTGTGTCGAAAGAACTCCCTGAGGTAACTGGCTTGCCTGAAGCTGAAGATTTTGAAGACTTTGTTGCATCAAACCCTGCTGCAACAATCCCTATAAAATCATGCATTTTATTTTGAGTAATCATTCAATCAGTTTTAATAAAAATAGCAATTTGCAAACAGAAAAACAAATACCTGACTCTGGAGAAATAACTGAGCTTGAACATTTGCTGGTAATTGGCCCGGCTGGAGAAATACAAATTGCTGCATGCTCTGCAAATTTTGCTGATGCTGCTGCAGATGTTGTTGAAGCTGTTGGAGATCTTGTGGACTAAGTTGAAGACCAGGAATACCAGATGTAACTGGAATCTTCAAAGAAAAGTTAATTTGTTATTTTTAAGAAGTGATTAAACTTTTATTTTTATCAAAAAATAATAATAATTGTTAAATTAATATGGATCATCTTTGTGAAAAAATTTATGAATGTTATTATATTGATTTTAAATTTTATTATAAAACAAATAAAATTATCAATTGCTTTTAAAATTGTTGCATATCTGTGATAAGAAATCTACAATAATATTAAATAAAACCAGTTGAGGAATTTTATATTGATGAATTATAATTAATCTACATATATTTATTATATCAATTATCAAAATTAAGTCATTAAAATGAACATTAAGTAATAGTTAACTGCCTATTCACAAAATTAAATTATTAACATATAAATAATTAGTTATATCTTTTTATGTTATTACACTACTGTATATTTGTAAGTTATTTTAGTAAAGAAATATAATTAACTAATTTCAATATTTGTTTTCTAACATTATATTGTTACCCATTTAAGTGCATTTTATTATTCTAACAGATTTTTATAAAATTGCAAGTATTTGATAATAACATGCCTCTTGAAGAATCTTTTCATCTTCAAATTGCATATAAGATTATTAAAGAAATTAGATTATAGAATTTGATATATTTGCTTGATAAAATTACAAATTATCTTAGTAAAAACATTAAAATTTACAATACTGATTTATATATGCCAGTATATAAATGTTAAGAGAACAAAATATTAAAACAATTTCATGTTTTAACGTTCTACAAACATGTTTGAAAATATATATGAAAGGAGAAAATTAAAACAGATTTTAACAACAAATTTAATATTTGGCTAATTTAACTAATATATCTACTATCAAGAATGTCAATATAAATAAATAAAAGTTCTGAGTCATTGGCAGGGTTAAAGTAAGAAGAAATTTACAAATATTTCAAAAACTGCATATTTATCAAGATCCTAAAATTCTACTGGCTTGTTGTTGAATCTCTAATATTTCATACTTTTGATAATATAAGATATTGTCTTTAAAATCTTTTTTTAGAAATCATAATTATTAAGAAAAACAAAAATTTATTTATTTCTTCTTTTTATGAAACAAAACATAAAATTCATGTAAAGAAATAATAGTGATATCACTAGAGCTGCGACTGTAAATTACTAAGAAATTTTTCATGTGAAACTATTAATTTTTTGAATTTTTAAAGAACAAATTCGTTCACAATGATATAAATATCAAAGTATATTCTAGATAATTATTATTGTTTTCATTAGATATAAAATATTTTGGATATCATTTCTATAATTTTTTTCATGTCTAAATATTACTCCTGAAAAATCTAATTATTCATAATTATACAACAACAAAGATCACAATGGCAGTTATATCAAACGGGCTTTTAATCACTATCTTTTGTCTAAATCAAATATATAAAAGTGAGTTCATTGAATTTGAGCTTATAACTAATGTTTTAAACAAAATGTTATTCATGAAAATTACCTCTCTAATTAGCATATTCAAAACATGAGACTTAGTTTTTTAACTCTAATTATTAGAAAAAGTTCAGTTTTTATATTAAATGAAGTTTATGACTTATGATTACAGTACACAAAAATGCATTTGTCTTATGCAAGTCATAGATTGTGTAAAACAAAATATGCATTATTAAAAGTTAGTAGTGTTATTTTTTGCATAAATTAATAATTATGAAATAAATAAAATTATTAGTCAGAATAAAACATTAATAAACTTAATTAAAATGCATAGAAAAAGTTTCAAATTATTTAAATTGATCAATTTACATACCTTTCCCACCTGCAACTGTTGTGCTAGCCCTGCTTGCATTAGCAATGGCTGTTGTCCCTGTGCTCCTGCAACCATCAGCTGGGAGTCCAGGTAAAATAAAAGAAACTCAAGATAAGATATTTATTATGAATTAACCGGTTGCACGCTTTCATTTAATAATAATTTCTAATAAAGTCGGTCCTACCGGTGAAACTCCTCTCCAGATTAAAGCCCCGCTTTCGGATATAACGTTAAACTTCTAACACGTTATTTAGGTAAGGGAGTATTTTAGACACACGTACATTACGAAATAAGATTTCGGGTACGAACAAGAAATTATGGATAAGTTCGCTGGACGAAATAATAAATGTTAAGGGTCGAAATCGTTTCCACTAATTAGACTTACGGGGACATTTTTAAAGGGGGATGGCCGACGACCACGAGGATGATTACGACTCGAACCGAACAAGTTTTTTTTTTTTTTTTTTAATATATTTTTAATAACGTATGCGAAAATTCGGTCACGATTCAATACATTATTTACAACGTATTTCGACGTAATATTTTATGCAAACTTTATTTTAATAGAAATCGATTTTCTGATCTTTAATCGCACGCGAAATATACCGCCAGGACGAACCATCCGCAAAGAAATTAACGTAGGCAAAGCCTTAGACTCTAGGCGAGTTCGAGTAAACGATGGCAAACGCTCGGAAGGGATAAATAATTATTATTTCAAAATATAAAAAGAATTAAATGGTTAATTCCGTAGTTTTAATTCGAAAGTAAATGTAAAAGAGAAAACTAGAAACGTTGATTCTAGAATTAACGGGAAGCCAGACCGCAACGATCGCGGGTTTCGAAAGTAAAAACTGCACTCTAACACATCACATTATACATTTTGTAATTAACTAGCGTTAATTGTGTTAGGAAAAAAAAAGTTGAGTTAAAACAAATTTATTCCGTCGCAGTCGAATGGAGTTAATTTTCATTATTTTCGTTTAATTACAAAATGAATTTCCATGCGTAAAACAGGTTTCCATTTCCAGATTTTCCGGAATTTTAAAAAAATGGAGTGGCATAAAGCGAATTTGAAGAGAAACCAGCAATATATATATAATTAAGATTCCTTTTTTTTTTATTGTTTTTGTTTTTCGGTCGGATATTTTCATTTGTAAATATATTTCTCGTAACCCTCATTCATATAGGAGCAATCTTTCCAATTGCACTTTACAAAAGGACCGGTGGCTGATTAGAGAGACGATACCGTGCTACATAAAACTTAAATTTTTAAATACTCCTCTTCAACCGTTTTTTCGATTAACGACAGCATTTCTACACATCTTAGTAATATAACTTCCCCCTCGTATTTTTTTTTCTTTTATTTTCGTTAAACTATTTCCTAACAAATTGTTATCTTTGTAAATTCTCTAAGAGAAACTTTCGAATTTCCATTTTAAAACAAATTATAACGTTTATAAAAATGCATCAAAATTCAGTTTAATATATCTTAATTTGTATCTTATAATTAAAAAAAATGGGGCGCTATTATAAATTAAGATATTTTTCACTTTTTTTTTTTTTTTTCGTTTCACAATAACAGGATTTCACCTACCAGGAAATGAAATTCGAGCTGTTTTTTTTTCTTTTCCGTAGACTAGTAATTAACTAATATCTCTAAATAACGTCTTTGGCCCTATTCCAAATAAAAAACAAATCGAGAAAATATACATGAAAAAAAAAACTGTTTCGATGTAACGCTGCCGCGTTTTAACAACAAAAATTCACAACTTCATTCCGAAGAAGAATTTCTAAACACGTTGCGATTCTCCGGCGGATTTAATAAAATTTCTGTTTGGAAATTTCGGAAAAAAAAAAAATGAATTTGAAGGAGAGAGAGGGGAGAGGGAAAAAATATACAACGTAATCTACACTCTTCAATTGTAGTTTTCTCCGTCGAAACTAATTTTGATCCGATCGCGATTTTAAAACGACGAATAGTCGAAGAAACGAAGGAGATTTGGAGGTAAAGGCCTGGCTCCTTGCCAATGATACAAACGGAATTTAATTTTTCATTTGTAAGTTGAATGTTAAACCTTAAACGTCGTCATTTACTTTTTTGACGACGTGTCAAAACATTAAGTTTAAAAATATACGGCCCGCCATTAGAGGCGGCAACACCAATTCTTCCCTTGCAAAAGCTATAAGAAGTTCGAATCTTCTTTCTTTTTTTCCGATGGACGTCGAGTTTTCCACGTTTCCGGGAGATTTTAATACACTTTAAAGAGCCCACGAGACATCGCAAATAAATTAAGAGAAGAGAAAGGTGGAAGCGTGTAACTAGAATTTTATTTTTCTTCATTCGTTACGGATCCGTCTAGACATTTTATTATTTTTCTTCTAGAAAGAATATAAGTTTTAAAATTGCTTCTCTATCAATTGATCGCTCTTCGGTTCTCTTCCTTCTCCTAATCCATCTATCGGAAATGAGATTTTTACAGGTGCCGCACTTAGACTGATGATAATAAATAAAAGGTGACCGCCAACATTTTCCGAATTTAAGTCCGGTCAATATTTGCTTTCTGTAATTTTCCAAAAAGAGTAGAACTCTCCGGGTTACTTAGTCCAATTCGGCTTCCTAAAAGNTGAAAAAACATATAAAAAATTTCCATACATTCAGAATATTTTTGATTATTGTAGTAATAACCTTAAAAATTATAACATTTGTTTGGCCCCATCTTTGACCAATAAAATTTCACAGAATATATACAGATACATAAATATTACTAGTGTTAATAAAATTGATTGCCTAAAAAAAGCTGGGGTTGTATACAGGTTAGAATGTGATTGTCTGAATCCATATATATACATAGGTGAAACAGGGCGTGTGCTAGATGTTAGAATAAAAGAACATGAAGCAGCCATCAGATTGAAGTACTATAACTCCCCGTGGTTTGATCATACAAATAACAATAATTGTAAAATTAACCGTAATAATATAAAAATTCTACATTTTGAAAAAGACATTTATAAAAGGAAATTTAAAGAGCATTTAGAAATAAGGAAACAAAAAAATAATTTAATAAATTCCTCTGAAGGTATGCAAATTTATCACCGGTGGTATGAATTAATAGATGGCGTTAAAACAAGTTAATTGTTGTTGTTATGTTTAAACATGATATAATTTTTTTTTTTTTTTGTAATGGTAAATTTCCATAATACTGGTATAATGAAATTGTTGTTTGTGTATCAATAGCTTTTACATACGTATGGATTTTTAGTTACTGTGTCAATAGTTTTTTACTGTGTCTGTTATACACCCATGTGTAATGAAAAATGTAAAAATGGAAAGAATAATTTTTTAATTTTTTAAAAATGTTTTTGATTTTTTAATTTTTAAAAGTTTGTGTGTACCACTCCCCTTAACCCCACATCTGCAATGGTCATAAATTCAGAGAACCAGGGGAAGAGATCACTTGGTCAGGGGATAGAGGAGTGAAAAGTCCCCACCTTGCAGACTGGACATCTGGAGAAAAGACGTTGAATTCATCCGTCCTTAGTATCAATTTTTCCTTCGAGTTAAACTATAGCAATCTTCATTTTGTATTTTACATATTAATATGGTATGCATAGTATTTAAGTTAAAACATAAATTGATGTTTGTAAACGGTCTACCCTCCTACCTCCTAATTTGTGAAAAAGCAAAATAAGAAACAATTTTTGTTGTGTACTTAATGAAAAAATGTAAGTGTTTTTAGTGTTTTTTGGTTTGTTTCATTTAATGTAATATAACATAGTCATGTTTTAACACTTTTTGTTTATTTGAACTAGCACTGAAGAGGGGTTGGAGTATATTATACCAACCCGAAATATATTTGTAGTTCAATGAAAAATAAAAGTTAAATTTGCTAACCAGAAATTGCTGTGAGATACGTCTACCAAAGCGTGTGTTTTGGATTACAGAGACGAATTTACATTGTTAATATAACATACAGCAAACCAACTATATATTATCTAATTACTGTTATTGGTAAAATATATCAGATACTGCTGTATGTAGCATCTGATATATGAAGAAACTCCATCTAGCATGAAAGTGACTCAAGGCATTTTCACTGTTGTAGTTTGAGTACAACAAAAATTTTGAATGTGTCTCAGTATCTCAGTTGTCACAGCATGTAACAGGTCCATTGGAGCTGGCTTCTTTGAAGAAGAATGGTTCAAGAATAATTGTGGCTGTGAATCTTCATTAGACTAAATTGTAACTTTAGATGAGTTTGGTAAAATCTGCTGGAAAAGAGTGTTTTCTCTGACCCAATTGTGATAATTAGATTACTACTACCCAAATGAAAATTGGCCTCATCACTCCATAGGATCATCTATGGGCACAACATATTCACTTCCATTCTGGCAAGGTAGGTCAATTGGGTTTCCCAATTGGCAGCAAGTAACTTTCAGTTGTTCTGACAGACAACAATGCACCAACTTTCTCACTCCCTTCTATACTGTGCCAGCAAGATACATTCAACTGCTGTCAATGTCACAGTCACTACTGGAACCAGCAATATTATTCATTGATTGTTCAATAGATATGGTAACATCTATCTTCAATAACTTATAAAGTGATAGGTTTCTGTCCTCAGTGGATAAAACTTCCAAACATACAGTTTCCTCAAATTAAGTGATTATTTTCTTGAGAGCTTGTGGAGTTTGGCATAATGGTCCTTGGCATAAATTCTTATGACAATAAATTTCCTGAAGTGCAACTGCAGCATTGCCATTGTTTTTATAAAATAGATTTACAAGAAGTGCATCTTTCAGCAACATGAGAGTCATTGCAGCTGATAAAATCTTAATAAGACAAGTACTCACACAAAGTAATGTATTTTGTGAGAGTACTTTCAACTTCATAAGTGTTTTCAAGTATACAAGAATCAGCTGCAAGCATTAAGTTTTTCTACAAGTTAACCTTTGACATATGGCTTTTTTATGAAATATATCAAACTAATTGCATATTTGAGACATATTTCAAAGAAATTATTCTTTCTTCAGATGATATTTAATACATTTAAAAAGCTTTTAAACTGTAGCTACGTACTTGACATAATTGAAAATAGTACTTTGATCGCATTTACTAAAATTTTAACATTTTATATTTGATACTAGTTTGTAATTTTATATCTAAAATTATATTGAGCAGTTCATATATTTACTAAATTTAATGAGATTCAATAAAATAATTATAATCTCTAATAACCTGTGCATTTCTTTACACAGTTTATTTATTTAAGAAATGTCTAATCTAAAAGCAGTTTAAGTACATTATTTATCAAAATCTTCATTTTCTACTTGACGAACAGGAAGCACTTTAAGTTTCTTGTCTTTCATGAATTTTTTGAAAATATATTTTTACGTTTTATCTACTTCCTATGTTTAAAAATATAGATTTTATCTTCATTCCAATCAATCAAACTTTTATATCTATTTATTTTTTGTGGAAAATAAACAAATAAAATTATATATTTTTAGTTTGAATAAATTTAAAATTTATCCAAACTAAATTTAAGTTTAGGAAATATCTTTAAATCTAGTTTTAAAAAATGGAAGTAGAGTGAAACTTTATATGCTTTAGAACGTTCATAGGCCATTGCTTCTTGTTCAAATCCTTTGAAAACAGGTGTTTAAATAATAAATAAAATCAAAAGTTATAAAATAGTATTTTTTAAGTCTTTTAAGTGTGTATTTAAATAGTTTTGTTAATGTAATTATGAGATTTTGAGTGAAATTTTGTCATGGCTTAAATAAATAGTTTGTGAACTAGTGCTGGATTGCAGACCACAGTTTGAGTGACATTGCTTTACACTAATTACTGGTTTAATGGAGTGATACAATATCCCAGAAAATTTCAGATTAAGGGATGTATGAGTCTAAAAACTGGTTCTTTAATATTTAATAAACTATAATACCAAAAAATTAGAGACAGTAGCACATGCAATAATGTTACCTTCTACCCACAGAGAAATGCTTTGAGCTGGAACATTTGCATTTGACACTATAGGTATGATACTTACTGGTTATGTATGAGCTTGGTTAGAGTAGCAGTGTGCTATATAAAAGATTTATTGCTATTTGATTGTGGACAGAGTGTTAGAACAAGAAGAATGGGCCACACTATCAGGGAGGTGGCCAATGCTTTTTGGATTTTCTCATGCAACAGTTTCAAAGGTTTATCAGGAATACTTAAATTCCAGACAGACATCAGCAGTGCATGCACAGTGTAGGCATGCATGGCTGATGCAAGAATGTCACTGCTGTTGGCTAACCAGATTAGTAACCACACAGCAAAGGACAACTTAGCACATCAGACTTCAACAGAGGCGCTGCTGAACTCATCAGTCAATGCACTGTACAACATACACTGCATTCCTTGGAGTTTGGTATTTGCCAACCCACTCTGGTGTCACTACTAACACCCAGGCATCAGGCAATGAGCCTCACCTGGGTCAAAGAACATCAAAATTGGATACTGGATGACTGGCACAGTGATATGTGTTCAGATGACTCTCATTTCCATCTCTTTTGAGCTGATAGTTATGTTCCTGTGTGGCAAAAAGCACATAAAGTCATGAATCCATTGTGTCAGCAAGGTATTGTTCAAACTGGTATCAGCTCATCCTGGTTTGGAGTATGTTTTATTAGCATGAACAGGGACTAATGATGAGATTGCAGTCGACTTGACAGTTGCGATGTATACTAATCTTATGACAGACGTTTTGCACTCATTTATGCTTGCTATGTTTTCCGACAGTAATGGTTTATACCAGCAGGAGAATGCTACTCTCCACAGGGCTTGGGTGGAATAACAATGGTTCAAGAAGACTTGCCAGATTTTCAACTACTCCCTTGGCCACCTAGTCACTAAACTTGAATCCTATAGAGCAGTGGTTTCCAAACTGTGCACCACAGTGCCCTAGGGTGCCACGGCTTTCTCACAGGGGTGCCACAAAATGTTATAAAATTTTTATAATGTTAGAATTTAATGTACTTGTTAGAATTTGACATAAGGTGCCTTGGGAAAATCTGCATTATCAAGCATGCCAATATTAAAAAAGTTTGGGAAACACTGCTGGCATAGAGCATTCATGAAATACTGTGCAAATGTTACTTAATGCCTTGCAGAATTATCCAACAAATGCAACTGAATTATGCAGAACCATTGAACGTGTCTGGATTGTCTGAAATACCTGTGCAACAACTCAGACACTTTGTAGAGTCTGTCACATCATGTAGCCACAGTTATTCAGCTCAAGGAGCCACAAGTTATTATGTATTAATTTTTTGGCACTTCAGTTTATTTCAATGTTTAGATGCTTGTGTTCAAGCATCAATAGAATATAATTATTGTAATAACAAAATCAGAATTAGCATGTCTTCAAAAATGTAGGTTAAATACATTTATTAAACTGTAACTGAATTCTGATTAAAATAAATTTAATTACCATTATCTTTGGGTAATTGTCATAAAAAGCCTCAATATGTGGCTGATAATGCACAATTGTTATCAATTTTAACAGAATTAAATTTATTTAGTATTATTTTTCTTGTTGATCTATACTAATATTATAAAGAGGTAATGTTTGTATGTATGTATGTTAGTTTGTATGCAGCAGGTAATTTCCGAAACTACTCATCTGATTTAAAAAATTCTTTCACCAATATTTAGAATGGAACTTCAGGGTGGACATACGCTGTATATTATTCCGTTAAACATGGGGGATGGACAGTTCTTTACGGTAAGCCTTACGGAGAAGGCTTACCGTAAAGAACTCTGCTTCTATTTATACTATTTTAGATGCGGTTTTTTGCGTTTTTGATTGCGTTTTAATAGAGTACGTCAACAGAATGTACACTAAGAATGGATTTTTCGATATTCCGCTCGCGGGGGAGAGGGACAGGATTAAGGCTTACCGTGAAAAACTTGGCTTCTATTATACTATTTTAGATGCGGGTTTTTACGTTTCTGATTGCGTTTTAATAGAGTACGTCAACAGAATGTACACGAAGAAGGGATTTTTCGAAAAATTTTTCCTCACGGGGGAAGTGTTATACATTTATAATAGATACATTTTGAGCCACAACAAGGCGTGGCGAGGTCTGCTAGTATACTGTATAAAGAGGTAGTTAACTGTTTTAATCTCTATTTATTTGATGTTAGTATAGTTTAAATTGTTGACATTTACTTCAATAAATTAGTGCTTATAAAAAACAACAGGCAAACAATTATGAATGAATTATTATTAATTAATAAATGTTTATAATTATTTTAATATGTACTTTTAATAACAGAGTTTATAAATTTCTGCTAATTGTAGTCTTAATTACTTAACTTGCTTAATATTATCATTTGATTATTGTTAACAGTAGACAAATACCAAACTGATTACATTCATGAAACTCTAAGTAAAGGGTTGACTATACATCTTTCTAAGTTTAGTTTAGACTAGCTTTTCCCAAACTTTTTCTTTAGAATTGATATTTTTGGTCACTTCAGATTTGACTTAATGTGGTAGTTTCATATACGCATATGAATAGGTTGTGCCACATAACATGATGTGGACAGTGGTTTTTCATCTGTAGTGATGCGTATGACAGTGTAAACTGAATATATGTATGAAAATTTTTATTGTCATTATCATGTTATGAAATTTGTGATCATTGCCCAGTGCTATTTAATAAAATATTTTATTTAATATTAAAATTTTAAAGACATTAAATTTATTATTACTCTGTTGTTTTTTACTATTATTTTCAAGTTTTCTACAATTTTTTTCTGTGAATTCGTACTAGACAATACCAATTTAGACCAATGTTACTCTGTCTGAAGGTTGTAAATTTGTATCTTAGTATCAATAAAGTCTAAGTTTTTTTCTAAGCAGCCTAAATAATTAAAATACATCAATAATAATTGATTATTTTCAGTAGTCTGGTAATTGTTTTGACTAATGATTGAAAAAAATTTTTAGGTTTTATTTTAGTTGTAGATGGTATTTATGATTAACTAAATTATTTTACTGAGTTGTAAAGATAGATTTAACTAGAAAAAATTCTTAAAATTTACTTGTACTTAAGAACAATTTATATATTCCAAAAAGTAATTCCTTGCTATTAATAAATTTTTATTTATCTTTTTATAGTTCTCGATTAAACTCCATAACAGAGATGACTGAAGTTTTATTATCTCATGCGCTGCTTCTGGTCATACTTTAACTTCGGTAAGTTTTATTTGCAACCATATTTATATAACTTATGTAACTTACTAAATTTTATCAGATTATATGTGACAAGTAACAGTTTAAAGTGATTAAAAGTCTAAATCCTTGTAAACTGTGAATACAGATTCACAGTTTACAAGGATTTTCTTTTCAAGTTAATACTTATATATTATCATAGATTGGTTTGTAAATAAGTTTGTAAGCTGACGAAATGTGCTTTTTAAGACAGTTATCTTAAGGTGATGATTATAATAAACCATTTATTTAAACAGGTCAGATTTTGGATAGATTGAAGTATTATTTGTATATAAAATCAATCACTTCTTAAATAGAGAAAGGGAATGTTTTTTGAAGAAACTTATTTTTGGAAAGTCTGAATGAACTTTGTTTAGATTGTGTTTATCTTGTTTTCTTAGTTTAACTATAGCATGATATATTAAAACAAGTTGATAAACTAAAAAATGCTTATCGGGACTGAAATCTTTAGTAATTTTCTAAATATTTGTGATAAAATCTTATTGAATAACTTTAATACAAGATATTTTTATTAAGCTGATTGTCATAATTGGGCTATTGGTTAATTAATGGTGATCATTTTGCTTAGTATCCATACATTAGGTTTCGGGAAGTTGATATTTAAATATTTTTATATTAGAATTTTTATTAATTAGAAACTACATTAAATCTATCATTAGAAAACAGTAATTTTATTAACTTTTTTGAAAATTATAACTTACACACTCAGTCACAAATGCATACAAACAAATGCAAACACTCTCATTTCTCTCTCATGCTCACATCCACACTTGCACTTCTTGATGTATGAATTAAAATCCAAAAGTTATTTTTTAGAATAATGGGATAAGCTTAATATTTATTGAAATTATTTGAAATTAGCTTGTATGTGCATACAATTGCAATAAACTCTACAATATAGTTAAATATAACAGCAAGACTATTTTGATAAATTATGTTTGAGAACATGTACTAAATTTAGATGACAATATTGACAGAATAATTGATTAATAAATGAATATGATCATTTCTCATTGCCCTCAACTCCAAAATGATGAGTAACTCATTCCAATTACAAGCAATACTGTTTCTGTATGAAGATAAAACTTTTAATTTAAAAGTAGTGTCTGGAAGGAAATTTATAATAGGTTTCACTGAAACAACTCAAGTGGGCTCTTTGAATCTAGAGATCCAGCTGACTTTCAAAGAAATTGTTGAGTTCCATATGCTGAGTTCCATAAGAATGGACAGTTATGATCCACAAAAGAAAACTTGGGCTCAACATCATTACAGAGAAAGTATTATGCATGGATTAAGTATCTTGTCACAAGTGTCAAATAGTCAGTTCTGCCTGTAAGTACATTAAGTAATATTTGCTTTCATTCAACATGCTGCTATCCTAGACTGACACACCATTACTGTCAAAGAATCAGATGAATACAGTAATACCCCAAACTTATGCGATAGGTGGGAGCGAGTGGTAACCTCGTAAGTCGAATCTGCATAAGTCGGGGTATAATTTCGCATATAAATACATACAAATAATTTTTAATTGGGGCCGGAAAGTAAAGAAAACAATAATTTAGAAAAAAATGTTTAATAAAATCTTAGATAATACATGTGTATAACAAATTAGGCCTATATTATTTTACAATTTTTTACATTTACTTGATTATTACACCATAATTTTAACATTGTTTCCATCTCAGTGATAATACTGTGATGTTTACAAATGATGCTTGAATTTAAAGATTGAGCATTTTTTACAGCTTCGAGAATTTTTTCTTTGCCTTTTATAATTGTTTTGACCGACAATTCCGGTAGATCAAACTTCTTTGCCAATTCACAAATTTTCATTTTTGTATCGAAGTCTTTAAATTAATAATGGGTACGTTCGTAAAGTCAAACGAGTTAAACACGTTAGTAACGAGTCGTTTGAAAAGTCTAACGAAATAGGAATAACAATGACGTTATTCACGTTTAACTCGTTCAACTTTACGAACATACCCAATGTTAACTTTACATTCCAAAGATTAAGTTTTTCTTTTCTTGTTTGATGCAGAAGAATTAGTTCTACTTCATTTGGATGACATAGTAGAGTCTCTCAAGTCTCCGTAGATATAAGAAACACAGAAATAAATAACACAAAATAAATTGTAGCTATGTGTCAATTCCGCGCGACACATCCGAACATGTAAGCTGAACAATAGTGTGGGGGGAGAGAGTAATCAAGGGTTGCATGGCACTCAAAAGACAAATCGATGAGATTTGAAAATCGCGTAACTCTGGGTTTGCGTAAGTCAAGATATTACTGTAATTGTAAGACCATTTGATTTCTCTAAATGAAAATATGTCAAGAATCAGTTTGTAAACTGAACACAGAACCGAACACTAGTTCAAACAAGCTCTTCTGTAAGAAAGGTTGAGAGGGTGCAAAATTTAGATTGCACAGAATTTAGTCTGACTGAATTTTCAATAAATAGTTGACTTGAGGTGTTTCAATAGCAAGAAAGTTTTCTGACTGAATACCCTATAGCAGAGTGGCGAACCTATGACATGTGCCCAAAGTGGCATGTAAGGAGAAATCATCTGGAATGCAACAAATTATATGATTTTGATTTATCACCTATCTTTTTCAATTAGCGTTTTTACATTTATTCTAATTAAAGCATATTCATTTAATTTCTCTAAATGTCGTTCTTTGAAATCTAAAACATTGGCACACACAAACATCTTTAAAAGTAAGTATGCTTGGCAAGTTAAAAATTACGGCATGCAGGCTCAAAAAGATTTGCCATCTCTGCCCTATAGCATTTCACTGTTAACATTGGGCAGGAATTTTTTATGAATTTTCACTAATGTAGAAAAGATAAGAATAAAATTGTTCAATGATTTTTCACTCTTTACATTTATTTTCGTTTTTGTTTTTTTTTTTTTATTTTTGATTATTACTATTGTAACTTATTAAACTGGTGGAATACAGCTCTAATTTCTGTACCCATTCATATATAAAAATATAATACACCTACTAAAGTTAAGAGAGGATACTCTTCATCATGAATTATGGTAATAAATGAATAACTTTTCCTAGTCTTTCTCACACTTTACCAATCTCTCAAAATTATTGCTATATTACTGGAACCACTTTTACAGAAACATTTAAATCTAATCTTTAGACTTATGAGCATGAAGGATAATCTGTTTCTAGTTTTTCTACAGTTCTATATTTTGTTGAATCAAGAAAATGTACATGAGACATTATTAATTATTTCCATTAACAAAAGATGCTTTTTTTGCATATATTTTCAACAAGAAATAACTATCAATACAATAATAATAGTTAGGTGGAAAAATTAGAACAATTGACTTGTGAGGAGGGGGAATGATTTTAAAAAGCTCGGACTCGATTCACAAGAATATATTTGATTTTAATCAATATAAATAAAGTTTGGGAGTAAATTAGTTTTATTTACAATTGTTTTCAAAGTAACTTTTTTGTGCTTTATTTAAAAATGTGAATTTATCTTGAATGAACTATTTATTATTTAATTTACATATAAATGCTTAACACATTAACTGTAGAAGACAGCACGTTTGACATGCAAATAGAATATTGCATTGGATGCACAGTGCATTTGTTGCATCATTGAACTTGAATGGTCTATTAGTCATTAGTATTTGTGAAAGACCTTTATAATTTTCAAATATGAAGTAAATGACATATATTTTATTTTGTGTTTTGTTTGAGTTTTTATATATTTATTAATTTATACTGCAGCTGACATTTATATGAGACATTAATATACAGGGTCTTTTTAAATACTACCATTTTAAATTACCAAAATTCAAGAAGAATGCAATGTATACTGTACTTATTGGTAGAGTAACTGTTTGAGTTTTGTCTCTTGTCATCATTCAAATGTCTTGGGAAGGCCATAAGAAAATAGCAACTCCACAACAGAGAAGGAATTTTGCACATTAAAGTTAAAATCACTCAACATTCTGTGATTTTCAATGTGAGTAATCTGCAGGAGCAGCAGAACTGTGGATGCCATGGAGGAAATGACAACAAATATGCTCTAGCAAGCTTAGGAAGAATTTGAGTATTGGTCAGATTGCTGCCATGTGATACGAGGTGCATGCATTGAGTAATTGTAATGGGCAAATGTGAAACTTTGACAGTTTTCTAATGTTTTAATGTACAATACAACATTCTTGGTTAATAATTAACCTAATTACAATAATTTAAAGTGGTAGCATTCTTTTTGGAAGACCTTGTATTTCTGCCATTTTCAATTCATCACCTAAACTTCAAATTTATGATTTAAATTATACCATAAATTATAATAAAAGAATATTTACTATTATTTTAGAATATTTTCATTGATTTTATAAATGATCTAGTTATTAAAACATTTTAAGCCTGTTTTATGCATCATTAGCTCTAAGTATAATATTTTAAATCTGCTGTATGTATTTACAAATCTAAAGTGCCTCTAAACTCAAAAATTATAAGGAATTGTTTATATGTAATAATAAATTAAAAGAAAGAAACAAAAATTTTTTCATGAAAAATTTAAGTGAATGGCAGCAAATATGTTAGTCTGTATTTATGATTATGATTATTTATCATAAAGTTATATCATATGTGAAACTTTTTTATATGTGTTTTCTGTATAAAACTAATTACAGTGACAATTTATTTAGTACAGGGTGCTTAAAAAGTTACTGTGCAGTGAGATTTTGTAATGAACATTCAAGTTATACCTATGGTATTGCATGCGAGACCTACAAATTGTCCTTTCAGTACTAATTATCATACAGAATTGCATATAACTTACAGGTCTCGTATGCAATGCCATAAGTATAGTTTTAATGTCATTATAAATTTCTCACTGCACAATAATTTTTGGACACCTTATAATAAATTTAATTTGTAAATGATATTTTTCCTCTGCTCATTCTCTTGTTAAATTGTTAAAAAAATGATGTTTTATTTAATTATTATTATTAAGATGTTAATTTTCTGTGGAAATTTGTGTAAAGTTTTGAGGAGAAATTAGATAATTTAAATTATAATATACTGAAATTAAGCAAATAATAATCTTATTAATAATTATAAGATCTTGATAACCCTTTCGTTAAGTTAGTTTATGAGTGATTCAATGTTAAATTATAAATTATATAACTGTTAATCTTTCAACATTGAATGTAATATATTAAGTTTTATTAATCATTATTAAATGTTAATAATGCTGTTGATGTCTTAAAATATTAAACCATGGTCACTATGAAAATAATTTGGGGTTTAATAAAGAATTTAAATTTTAATATTATTTAAGAAGCAAGAATGTTTATAAGAGAAATTTTATCATGAATTTTTGATAAACAGTTTTAAATGCTAATTCAGGAAAAAGAAATAACTAATAATAGTTTAGTAAATTAACTAATATATGAACTATCATGAAAAATTGGAAGTTATATTCTGACTCTACAAATGCATTTCTATCAGGGTGAGTGCCAAAGAAAACTGACAAGTATGTCAATTTTCTTTGACACACACACACTGTTGGTCTTTGATACTCTTTGTTGTTCTCTTTATCAGCAAAGATAACCAGTTGTATGCCAGTCAAAATGTATTTTAAAGAATTTAAATAAAAATGTCTAAGTTTTTAATACATTAGTTTAAGGAAATCTGTCGTCATTTATCCCTTTATATAAATTAATATAACTTACCAAATCCCAATTAGATTTAATATTTATGATCGAAATATGTTTTTCAATCATTTGGAAAATGTATTTTAATTGTTATTAATTATTTTGTCTCATTACGTTAAAATATTTCTCTGTTGTAATGATGTTTATTACGAAATATAATTCCATATCTCTTTTGTTAATACTTCTGTAATCTTCTTATTATAATAATAATATAATGCACTTTTATGTAGTTTATTCTAATATCATAAAACTAATAAGCTGCACCTGCTGTTACTGTTAAGTTATTAGAAAAGTGGACATGCAAAAAAAATAAATTATATTCATTTTCACATGCATTTACTTCATCACAGGGTAGCTTTTTTTTTTTTTTAACAAAAACATTTGTGATAAAAAAGGATAATTTTGATCAAATTTATTTTCTTGAAATATTGACAAGGAATCTGCATTTTAAAATTTATATTGCATGAATTCAAACTACAAAATTTTGGAAATGGAAATTAAAAGCATTAAAAATATATTTTAAAATACATTGAAAAAATTTAAATAGAATTAATTACTGTATTCATATTTGGTGATTTATTTTATGTAATTTTATTTGTAAATTTCTCAACCTCTGGATATATTTCTAAAATGCATAATAATTTTTCATTTCAGTTTATCTTTCAGAGAGTACTCAACATATCTTTCAGTTTGGTTTTAATATAATTGAACTTTTATACAAGTCATCAACTTTCATTGTCATGTGCAGACACTTGTTGATGAACAAGCAAAATTACTATTACATAAGAGTACTCTTCTGTACTTTCATTTAGTATAATTTTCTAATGACAATAACAGTAGTTTGTTTATGATTCTAATTCTTGGAACATTAAAGTTTAATGACTTTAGCTGGAATGTTTTTATTAATGTTTATCTAACATAATATACATTAGATTAATTTATTCAGTGGATCATTGGTGTGAAATCTTTAAGTAGAAGCAAATTTCTTACAGAAAAACAAAATGGTATAGTCTAAAGTGGCCATTGAGTATTGTTAGAACAATGATGGGACAGTCCTTTATCTTAGCACTAAACTTTATTCTAATCTGCAACTATACATATGTGTGTCCACACATTCATAGCTTGGCTCGCAACTAAGAACAGGTTTCTTTGTTTGCCTTAACCCTTTGTTTCTAGTGGTCTTACATGATGTTGCCAGTTCACAGACAGTTTACTATATCGACATGTATTTTAATGTAGTATATTTTCTTTTCCTTAACAAGTATGTTACTAGAAACTTATGAAATCTCAAAGTAAAATAGTTTTTGTGCTAAGAGACATCAAATTTTAATTTTTTGCACCTACCTGAGGAAATAGCATCTGAATGATTGATTTTAAGCATTATGTGTGTGTTTTCAAAGACATTTAATTTATACGTAACATAACTGTAAATGTAATTACCTTTACAGTAAGCATGCTATTTTCTCCATCCACCTGTTCCATGTGGGTGAATGGGACAGATAGAGTGGATGGAGAAAAAATTCTGCTTACATTATAAGTTACATTATAACACATGTGCACACTAGACAGGTAGGCAGGCAGAGAAATCAGGTTTTATGGGAAGAAATTCATCTTGCATTCTTGAGGAAGCAACATTTCTACCTGTTTGTCTCAACTGACAAAATTATTAATCAAGATAACTAGCTATTGAGACCCTCCTGGCATCCCACTCATTATCGTAAATCACTGTCATTTGTACCCATTTCTTTTACTATATGGCAAATGCAACTAATTTCTCTAGTGCAATACTACAAAGAATTATATAATTTACAGCATTCTTTTCTGATAATAGAATACCACTAATTCTTCATGGATATTATTCATACTAAAACAAATCTTCGAATACTTTCACTTGTCCTTTTCTCTAAATTTTGTCTGAATGTCACTTCAATGCAACTAAATGAGCACACACCAATGCAATTCTGCTTGCTCCATTTGCTCTGCCTTCACTTTCTGCCTGTCCAAGTGTACACATAAATTTCAAAGAATTGTTTACATTGGGTTGGACCACTGAAGGCAATCATTGGCAGAACCTGTAGTATTTATACATATGAGGTCCCGATTAGTCCCATGGGAAAGGAGTCACTCAGTACATGAATAACATCTCCCTTTTTCATATTATAGACATTCTGGCTATAATATCAATAGACAGTGAATCTATAGCATCACAGGAAATTTTTACCAGTGACAAACAGTAATCTGCTTGAACCATGAATAAGCAGGTGATTGGAGATTTGCCATCTGGTTGATTGCTTGTTCAACAAAGAAAACATGGTGTTTTAGAAAGAAGAGTAATTTGGACTATTTTTTGTGAGTATTAGCGTTCAGCACACTCACAAATTTATTAGAGTTTGAATGACTTTTCAAAGTGTTAAACAATGCTCAGATGCTACCTTATCAGGTATGGAAGCCACAAAACAAATGAAAAAAGACTTTTGGTGCACCAGAGGACTAGAAACTTTACTAACTTTAATGTACTGAACAGATAATCTATTAACTTTGAACTGTTGTGATTGTTACAAGGGAGGCCTACTCACTGCATGTCAAGAACACTGCACAGCTGAGAAATAAAATTCTCCAAAGTTGGACATGTAGATTATAAGAATAGGCTACTTTGTTATACATTCTCTCTCTCTCTCTCTCTACATAAATATATTCAAGTGTCTAAATGAACTATGTTACAGTTCAAATAGTTACCTGGCTTTAGTTGATGTTTAACCAATGACCTTTGTTAATGAATTAAATCTGATGGATAACTAAATTCTCTTTGTTTCTATAAAAAGTTGTTTGGGTGAGTCACTACCATCCCAGATCCATGCATCTTCTACAAAAGGCATGCAAGAAGTTATGATGTAAGATCTTCAGGATATGTTCAGGATATCACAACTGTTATAACTGATGTAACAGGCATAGATTCTTATGTACACTTCAGGCTATATAAACTGTATACATACATACCAATATATTTTTCTATTTGTTATAGTTTTGCAACCTCAAAATGGTCTTTTTTCATGCATATAGTGGATTCAGATATTGAGGATCCAAGACTGTCTGTCAAACTCTCATGAATCAACGAAAATTTTGAGTTTCTGTCCGGACTTGAATATATGTTTTCTAGAAAAGCTTTTAATTTTATTAGACAGATTATATGATATCAATAAATAAATTTTAATCTGTTCCCTGATTCTCTGTGTTTTGGTTGTAAACAGTTTAAAACTGCCAAACTTTACTCTATTGTTGCTCAGATTTATTTATTTCTTACAAACAGGCAAAATGCCAAAGAAATAACAATTCTCCTTGTAAAATAATTGACTAAACATTCCGATTTAATGCTGTAAGAATATGCTTTTCTAGCCACAACTAAAAATATGTTTATTTTCTAATTTCATTATATTGAGTGGAGGACAAATTGTTTATCAAAAGAATATATTATTAAAAATAACATAAATGATAAATTTGTTTTAGAAACTAACTACTAATAGGGTTAATATTAATTCATTACCTAAATATAATTAATGTTATTAAATGTGTATGTATGTACTTGCACATATGCTATATATATATATATATATGATGATCAAATCAAAATTTGTTAATAACTCACTTTTTATAATTTTATGGGGATATGTCATTTTTCAACTGAGCTCCTCAACTGTTTTAAACAATTAAAATGAGTGAAAGAATAAACACTTTACATTGATCTAGTAATTCAAAAATTGCTTTATATATCTATATTGCATTGCTTTTTTATGCAAACTGATGCTGATAAATAACTGTTATGCTAACATGCTGTCATTAAATTAAAAATTAATACAAAGTATCTAGAAACATAATATTTTAAAACAGTTGAGGAGCTCAGTTGAAAAATGGCATATCTCATAAAATTATAAAAAGTGAGCTATATATATTTAGCATGAAAGCAACAAATCATTTTTTTGTGATTAGTATTTTAATCCGACATTAATCTTATCTTGTGTTTAATAACAGCATTGTTTTTAAATGTAGAATTCTGGCTTAAGCATTATTTGTCATTTTGTTCCTTTCCTGCTATCAGTTTAAAAATTAACATATGGAAAGATATGTTAAAGTGATACATACTTGTTAGCTATATATCTGATAATGGTCAGTTATGTAAATCATGATGCTTGCTATCAAAAATTCATCAGTGATGATTTAAATAGTTTTTTTTAATAAAACATAAAATTTATCTGGATACGAGTCCAAGTTTACTTGCCATGTCTAATCACCAGGAACAACTATTTCCATTGCAGAGACAACCTTTCTTTAGAGGCTATGCCTCTGCACGAATATGTAAAACAGNGAATGAACTGATACGGGATACATTCATTGGCGCTATGGATTTGGATGCCATTTATTGGACTATTAAGTTTGATAACTTGACTCGTGGGTACCTAAACATTTAGTGTTTTAATATTAATTTAATGCAAATGTATACATACCCAATAATATTAAACAGAAAAACTAAATATATTCAATAAAAATCTTTGTTTTAGTGAATGTACAATGTCCCGGCTTGGCAAATACATCAACACTGAAATGAAAATCAGTCTGGCATAGGGAAAATCGGGGAATTACACCGCGAAACGGCAAATTGCGTAGCGGCATTATTGTGAATCGGCATAAACCGAGGGCTACCTGTATTTGTTTACATCTTGAGAGCTCATCACTTCTTCCGAAATGTGATTCTGGATGACTTTTTCTCTTGAGATTATTTTGTCTTTCAAAAACAAGCAGATAATTGTTGTTTATCTGTAGCCTTGATTTTGTTATATGCAATATGGATGACTGGATGACACTCATGCTGTACAATCATATTAAAGAATGTTTCTATCTCAGGAAAGAGTTTTTTGGGATAGAGATAATGCTTTTGATCCTGCATAAAAATTGAACAATATTTACATAAAGATGACTTGACCCAGGATTATCTTCATTTTGAAGTTTTAAAAGCTTTTGATCCTGTTTTGAAATGGTCATTTTACTGATTCTATATTGAATTTGTATGGGTCCAGGTAAACAAGTCATACTCAACATATGAAATAAAGGACTAAAAACTCATATCTTAATGATTCTACATCAATTACTGAATCATTGAATTTGTTGTTAATCTTCTTCGTTACTTCAAGCCATCTGTCTCTAAGTACTTTTCAAAATATTAACGTCTAATTTCACCTTAACTAAGTATGCACATTTTTCTAACTAATTTAGGTTATTAAAATTTTATTTAAGAGACCATGTTACCCAAAACATTTTGACATTACATCATAAAAACATTATAAAACAAATGCATATCTTTGTCAAAACTACATGCTTTATTTGAACCTTGTGTTTTCCTTACCACATGATCTACAATTTTGTATGCTGCATTTTCAAACATTTTACAATTCTATTGGTTAAAATTCTGTTCTGTGTTGCATACATAGATAACCCAAACTTGTATAATCAACCTAATAGAATCTTGATGTCAACAATAAAGACAAGATCGTTATAAGTGACTAGAATTGCCTCTGTCTCCAGAGACAAGTTTCTTCTATCGTTTTGATCTCATTTGTCTCTGAAAGAAAATACAAGAGATAAGTGACCAGAATATTGTTTATTAAATCCAAAAATGGGTAAAAACATCATAAATGGTAAAATATTTCTTTGATATGAGCCCATGAATTAAGCTTTGGGAGGTCGGCTTAATTTTAAAAATAGTCATAAAATTATCAGTTCCTTTTGCATATGGAAGAAATCAAATGGACTTTACTTTGTTTACAAAATTCAAATTTGATTTGAAACAGTTTGTATGGCAATCGAATTAGATAACGTTAGGATTGTTTATAAGTCAAGATTGGGTCAACTGCTGATTGTTAATATTGCATACAAATTATAAATTGTATAGATGATATTCAATATGATGATAATTCAATGAGAAGAAATTTAATTTCTTTCAATTTAGTATTATTTTCTATCAATAAGTTTTCTTTTTTATGGAATAAAATGTAAGCTGTTTCTGATCTCTCTCAACATTTACTTTTACATTTTACAATTTTGCAGAGTGCACTTTGAGAAATTTTATAAAAATAAATGGCTCAGTATATAATATTTATTAAAATAACAAAAACTAAAGCATGCTTTCAATTAAGATGACAATAAATGCAAAAATGTTTTAACCGTGGATTACTTTTTAATTTAATATCAAATTTGATTGTATTGTCTTAATGATAAATTCCAGAATGGTCTTTTTTTTTTTTTTTTTTTTTATCTTGGTAACACTAAGTAAAAAATAACTGAATGATAATATTATTTTTGAATATTGTGTAAATGCTTTTTGTATTCCATTATTTTTATTGCAATGGAAGATAACCTTCCAATTCTATATGCAGACTAACGTATTGTTGGATGATTACGCAAGACATGCAGTCGAGACACCCTCATTATTTATATATGCTGGTAGATGTTTTTCAAATAAAACTCGAGACGTTATTGCTGTCATAAAATTTGCTCTTTGTGTTTTCTGGATGCAGATTTTCTCATCTGTTAATACTATTGGTGAAGTAATAATACCATTTTTATGCAGTTGCATCTGCCATTTGAATATTAGTTTATTGCCGTAATTTAATAATCAAAATATTTTATACTCAATATTAAAAATACTTCTATCTTTTAAATTTGATTCTCTCAAAAATGTCAGTTTTAATTTGAATCATTCAAATAATTGTAGTTTTGTAATACAATTTATGATTGTGTTAAAGTAAATAATAAAATAATTTATAGATAATATATTTTTTTGTTTTAAAATTTTATTTTTTGTGTATTTTAATTGCTTTATATGGACCTGATGAAGATCTCCATTTATATATATCTCACTGGAATTCTGCAATTCAGGCTCTTTGATAGAGGTGTTTATTGTTTTAAAGTTAATCCAGTGTGTAAATTGTAGATTAAAAGGAGAAATGATATGCTTTGTACTGGATACTGCAAATCCATGCTCAAAAATAAATAATAATAATAACAGATAAAAAGACAAAAATACACAATGTTAACTTTCTATCAGATTTTTAATTAGTATTTAACAGAATTGTTTTATTATAAGAGTTTTTTCAGAAAATCTGATAGCATGTCCTTATCTAAATGTTATACAGAAGATGATGATAAAATATTTATATATATACTGGTAATTAAAAATTGTTTCATTTATAAAAATTATATTAATATATAAAAGTCTTGTATATTTGACAGTGTTTAAAAATGCACTGAGTAATTTCTCAAAATCTGACATTCAATAATAAATATTGAGTAATAGTAATTGAGTTTTCAGCATTTCAATAGAAGTATGACCCATAGGTCAATGATAGATGATAAAAAGACATGAATAAGCACAAATCATTATGAGGTTTTGTTGGGAAACTGTTAGTTTTAGCCAAAAGTTATGAATGAATCCATTAAAATATTTAAAACATAAAATATGATCAAAATATTTGATTTTTTTTTTAAGATCAGGCAATTCAAGCTGTACTCTAGTAACTTTGGCATTGTTGGTATGTGGCAAATTACTGAATTTATTTATCAAAAAGTAGGTTTTCTGTATTTCTTTATTAACTTTATCTAATAGTGAGGGTGCAGTCATTGACCAAATGGGTAAGCCATAATCTATTATGGATTGGAAGTTTGTAAAGAAAATACTTCTAAGCACGGTTTCGGAAGAGATTGATTTGCAGAAGTGCCATAATATCCCACAGCAGTTTGCAAGAGATTTAGCTATTTTTTTACATGGGTCTTAAAAGTCAATTTATTTTTGTTGATTTTTCCGTCCGATGGCAAGATTATTTTTATTAATCATCAATAAAAATCAACAAAAAGAAATTTTAAATGTACCGTCGCCAGGGGGCAACTTCAAAAAAATCTACATATTTAAAACAACTTTTTACCTACATATACCTACCAAACTACACATTTTAAAACAACTTTTTTTTACCTCTGGCGGCATGAAGCCTAAAAAGGAAGGCCTGCCGCCATAGATCTGTATGTGTAAAGTCTGGAATACAAAATAAATGGCGGTCCCTTTTGGACAGACTTGTCTTCGATGATTAATAAAAAAGGTCAATTTATTGTCAAAAACTATATATGCATTAATATATAGAGGTGGAAGATGTGGGGTTTGACTTCAGTAACACACTACTATGGGTTTATGAATATTAATTTTTGAATTGGCTTTGGAGAAAGTAGAAAATAATATGCTGAAGTCATATTGTAAGATGGCTGGGTCTTGATTTAGTAGCTTGATATCATCAGTGTATGCAGACACTTTTGACTTCATATTATTAAAATAAATTTATAATGTAAGCTGAGAAAAATAAGCTGCTCAAAGTTGAGCCTTGCAGAATTCCACAGATTGGGGAGAAATCAAAGAAATCAAAGTCACCAAGGGTTATTTTGCATGATCTAGATAGGAAGCAATTATTGAACCTTGTATGAAAAACTAGTTAATATCAAATGCTCTCGTAATATATTGATAGTTAACAAATGTATCAAATGTTTTCATAATATAGGTAAGAACAGAATCAAAAGCTTGGGAGATATCAAGATAAGCGACATAAGTGGAAACATCATCTTAAGATTTTTCATTATAATGTATATTGTTTTATGTGGTAACTGCTGACATGCAATCCCCATATAAAACAAGACCACACCATAATCATAAAAGGCAATTGAGTACAGTAGACCCCCTATAACGTGGTAGATACGTTCCATTTTATAAGAATTTCACGTTGTAGGAATCCTTAAATACATGAGCCAATCACAGCCCAACACGTGTGAAGTTTACGGACTACGACTGTTTGAAAGGTTTTCTTCCATAAAATTAATCGATTCTAGACTAATTCGACTCAACATTTCCAAAACACATATAATTTTTTGGGAGTAATCAGTATAAACTATGCTATAAACAAAAAATTGTAGGATTACTTACCGAGTGTGTACCGTTCGACATCGCCATTGCTTAAGCTTGTTTTCTTCACGGAGCAGCGCACCAAACGGCGGCCGTGATTTCTGATAAGTTATTTTTCTGCAAAAAATTCATTGAACTTTGGAGACATCATTAATAGAAATAATTTTTATGGCCGTTGAATAAGAAATGTTTCTTTCACAAGAAATGTATAAAATTACAGTTGTATTAGACTCTTAC
>NW_019385521.1:133540-140779 GCF_000671375.1 Centruroides sculpturatus | reverse complement strand
CTCAAACTTTTTCGATCCACCGCCCCCTTTGTTCCATAAAGTTATACCCAACGCCCCCTAACCCATTTTCTCTTGTGTGAGAAAAGGATTGGAAATATTCTTAGGAAAACTTTTCTATGAATCTCACACTTTGTGCCCTTACTGTACATTGTTCTCATCATCTGGAAACCATTAAACGCAATGTTTCCTCTTATCAGCCCCAATTTTGCCTTTGGTCACCGTTCAATACCCTGCCTCTAGCGCCGCCCAGATCTATTTATCGCCCAGAAGGGGGCGTTATTGCTTACTTTGAGAAATGCTGAGCTAAAATAAAAGTAAATGTGTTAAAAATATTCAAGTTGTGACCTAAAATAAAAAATATATAAAATGTCAACATTTTATATATATTTCATCGAATTTTTATATATAGAATTTGTCTGCCGTCGCCCCTCTATATTTCCTTAACGCCCCCCAGTTCTCTTTGAGCTTTCTACTGACCCCCTGAAAGCCTCCAGTGCCCACAAGGGGGCGTTATCGCCCACTTTGAGAAACGCTGCACTATGTGGTTCTAAGCAATTGATTATATTTCAAGTTTCTAATGAGATAATGTCATCTGGTGGTTACCAGACAAACTAAGAGAGACATAGAATTTATCTATATCATGCTATGAACGTAACATTATGTTTTAAACCTAGGAATAAGTTATCTTAATACATTGAGAAATGTAATATTAAATTTGCCGCAGGTCTTAAAAGATCATATAATAAACACAGTTGGAATATCATCTTAATATTGTGAGAGTTTCTTGAAGATGAGAAATCTTTTTGAGAGTGCTCACTAATTACATTACACTATGTAAGTATAGATGTAGGAGGTATAATAAATTAATCAGACTGTGTTGATTCTTATTAACATGGAATGGAATGAAATTATAGATGATAACTTATTCAATAAAGCAGTTATGAATTGGGTTTTCTCATGTTGGCTAACTGATTTAACTTTTTTTTTTTTTATTTTCAAAGTAATTTGATAAATAAATTAATTTGATTTGGTAGAAGAAATGTTATAAATCAAAGCTTTAACATTTATTTATATTGATGAGTTATTGTCAGTATCATTTGTTTTTGTCTTTCAGTTGTGTCAATTTCAGTAATTACTTTAAGGAAACTTTTTGTTTAGACTAATCACTTTGAAAAGAAATAATAAAATGTTTCAGCTTTTTAACATGTTAATTGCCAAGCTAATTTGAGTTAAAATAACCTGCAGAGACAAAGCAAAACTGGTTGATTGATTTGATTAATAAAACTGAAATAAATATTCTGCTTGGTGTTTTATTCATCTATTGAATTAGCTTGCTTTTTTTTTTATTTTTTTGTAAAACTATTATTTATTGTGACATTGTCACAATGCAAAGTTGCAATTTTTCATCATAATGCTCTCAATTTTAGTAGTGTTTTTCCCCTGTAAATCATACTTTTTCTGTTAACAATAGAATCTTACCAGTCATCTATCTAACTATTCAGGAGAAATTTTTTGAATTGAAATAATGTGACTTTCAGTCTAAACCAGAAGTTCATATATAGTTAATTGGGGCAGCAGGCCCCAATTAACTATATGAACTTGACTCATTTATCTAACTATTCATTCTCGAGATTAAAGGAAGACAGTCTAGTGACACTTCTGTATGGCTGACTTAGCTCAGTAAGTTACTTTAGTGACCAAGAAGCCATGCCAGCCATACACGTGTGACATTATTATTGCACTGCTTTGCCTTGATTTGCTTGAAACTTGTTGAAACCTGCACATTTGTCAAATCAAGTTCATCAGTATATTCTGTACTTATTAAATACTAAGTGGAACGCAAACATCAAAAAATTAGAAGAATATATATACAGGTAACGCCGAATAACACGGCACTTCTATAGCACGGATTCACTTTAACACCGTTTGAGAATTGGAAACATCCCCATATAACACGGTGCTTTTATAGCATGGGTTCACACTAACATGGTTTGGGAATTGGGTAAAACCCTCATACAACATGAAATGTAATAAAGGGTCCGTTCTTTTATACCTCTGTGTAACTCTGTGCTAGCATTGTAATTGTTTTCGTGGCTACTTTGAATTCTCTTTGAACAAATAATCCATTTAATGGTTAAATTTTACCACCGAGATCCTTCTTTTGCCTCTAAAAGCTCATTTTAGAATTATAGATTCCTCCATCACGATACTGTCGATAGTGCAAGCGCCGCCATCTTTCTTTCATTTTGTTCCTAAATGCCTACAAACAGCAGTGCACTCCCATTGCAGAGCGACCGCTATTAATGAATGCACCCAAAAACTTACCAGTTGATGATGCTCATGCTGAGATAATCATATAAAATGAATAATCCTTTGGTAAAATATTTACTTAAANTAACAAATGTATCAAATGTTTTCATAATATAGGTAAGAACAGAATCAAAAGCTTGGGAGATATCAAGATAAGCGACATAAGTGGAAACATCATCTTAAGATTTTTCATTATAATGTATATTGTTTTATGTGGTAACTGCTGACATGCAATCCCCATATAAAACAAGACCACACCATAATCATAAAAGGCAATTGAGTACAGTAGACCCCCTATAACGTGGTAGATACGTTCCATTTTATAAGAATTTCACGTTGTAGGAATCCTTAAATACATGAGCCAATCACAGCCCAACACGTGTGAAGTTTACGGACTGCGACTGTTTGAAAGGTTTTCTTCCATAAAATTAATCGATTCTAGACTAATTCGACTCAACATTTCCAAAACACATATAATTTTTTGGGAGTAATCCGTATAAACTATGCTATAAACAAAAAATTGTAGGATTACTTATCGAGTGTGCACCGTTCGACATCGCCATTGCTTAAGCTTGTTTTCTTCACGGAGCAGCGCACCAAACGGCGGCCGTGATTTCTGATAAGTTATTTTTCTGCAAAAAATTCATTGAACTTTGGAGACATCATTAATAGAAATAATTTTTATGGCCGTTGAATAAGAAATGTTTCTTTCACAAGAAATGTATAAAATTACAGTACTGTATTAGACTTATGGTACCTAATTTACATACTGTACAGACGATAGTAAACTCAACTTACTTGCCTAAACTCTCTGTAGTGTATAAGTAGTTCGGCTGCTCATCTACTATTGGATCAGATTCGATTAATCTTGTCGCGACACGAGTCAGCAACGACGTTTTACGAGTCCCTTTTAACGTCTTTATACAAATACTGTCACAATTTTCTCGCCACGTTATAGGAATCTCCGTTTAGGAACCCACGTTATAGGGGGGTCTACTGTATAGTAAAATTTTTTAATATCTCTTATTTCTATAATTCTTATTAAATCTTTTCTTAGTTTTAACAATGTTTAATTTTTCAGGTGTACAAGTTTATAGAATCAGAATGCAAAAACTTCTAAGTTTTTCAATGCTAACTACTATTTATTTGTTTAGCAACATATTTGATTTAATTTTATTTTAAGAAGAATATTTTTTTCTTTGATTAGTTAATTCTTAAACTAATTATAATTACAGCTCTATATTTTCAAAGGCATTTTTTAGTGATTTCTTCATCTATTTAGAAAAATTTGACCCTAAAGCACACTCTGAAACAAATTTTGTGTATCAAATTATTAAGGACTAAATGTAACTTGTCATAGAAGAAATAATTGACTGATTAAATCAATGATACAGAAGAAATATTAAAAATAAATTTAACCTATTTATAGACACAAGAAAAACTCTACATTTTATAAATTTATTTAAATAATTATAGAAATTAATGATATCTTGTTCCAAATTAGCTGCATTTGTAAGTTCACATTGTCATTACTCTCTTTATTCTTAAAATTTGCTTTGAAGAATGAAATTTAAATAAAACTTTATTATTACTGAATAAAAATAAAAAAAAATCAATTTATTTCGAAAAGTAATTATTTACTTCATTACAGACAAATGAGAATTTGTGTAATTTATTATCTGGAATCATCTGCATAATTAAAATTTAAAGCTAATAAACAGAAACGATATGAAATTTGAACTGTAATATTTAAAATTATTACTTTAATGTCAAAATAAATTAAAAATCTGGAAATATGTTGATTAAAAACTGAGTTTTTTCCTTTTTTAATTGTTCTACTTATTTTGATGTATATGTGATGAATAACTATAATTGAATTTATTAGTCGACGTGACAGATTTCCAAATTTGATTATGGTTTATAAAATGCATACCAATTCAAATAAACTACTTCAAGTGTCATACATTTTGAGACACATTTTCTGTCAAGTATGGTATTGTTGTTCAGAAATGAAATGAAATCAGCATAAATTAAATAAAAATTATTAATGCATGATCCTATTTTTACAGCTAAGTTAGGCAGTAACATCTGTTTCAGTAGGAATTTTTTTCATAATTAATATTTATGACTTTGACCTATATAATATGCTAATGCACTTATCAATATTGCATGATAATCAAAGTAGTTCTTACACCTTGGGTTTGAAAACTAATGTATAACTCCATTTTGTTATAAATATTAATTTAATTTATAAAAAATTAAAATGCTTTTCATGTAGAAAAAGAGTTTAAAAATTTACTAAACTACAGAATTAAAATTATTAGCAAAACAATCAATTTAAATTGATTTAATTCCTAAGTTTCAAAGTTGAATGAAAAGATGAATGTTGGAAAACATTTTTCTCTCATGTTAGTTTCAAATACTCATAAAACTAAGATATCAGCTGCCTGAAAAAGAATCGATGGATTATGAAAAGTATTATGTAATGAAGGAAAACAGATTAACTTATGGTTTTTAATAAACACCAGCAAAACATAAAAATCTTTTTTCCTGCATTATGAAAATAGAGGGTGCTATTTTTACTGCAGATAGAACTTTTAAACAAAGTATTTCTTAACTGACAAATGGGATGAGATGGACCAATTTGGTTTTCACCACACTTTCCTAACATAACCCCCTTTGGACTTGGGTTATGTAAAGACCAGGGCTGTATTCTGGTCATTGTCTCTTCTCTTTGAGAGACTGTTTATCACAAGCTGGTTGCTGATTAGCTAAATACAGGTAGCCCTCGGTTTACGCCGCAGTTCCGTTCCTACAAAAGCCAGCGCAAATCGAATCAGCGTAAAATGAACCCATATTTACAGTGAGGTATAGGGTTAGATTCTACATAAGTGAAAAATAAGCAAATAATTTTGTTTATTAATACAATATACATATAAATTTTTAATTTTTAAAATGTATTTTATCATAAAATAAAGTGAAATGTTTTTATTAAAAAATTTTAGTTTCGGATCTCTTACATTTTTCGGAAAAAAGTATCCATCTTTAATTGTTTACATTTTTGTTTTCTTTCATTGAGAATTTTGGAATATGGTCAAATGGATACGATGATGCTTCTTTTTACATTTGCACTTCGCTCCCAATTATTGTCTAACTCACAAAGTTCATCCGTCAAACTTTCCATAGTTGAAAGGATACATTAACCCGACATAGAGCTACAGACGAGCAGAGACACTGATTGGTCAACCATTGGTCGCTGTAGCGCATGTATAAGGTCAGTTTGAGCGGGAAAATTGAAGGTGGCTAGGAGAGATAGATATTGTCTAGCTAATAAAAATGTATCGTCTGGCCAACGAGAAGTAGATTTGTCTCACTAACGATACTTTGTGATCGCTGGAAGTGCTACTGCATCGTAAGGTGTTTTCCTGAATGAACTGATACGGGATACATTCATTGGCGCTATGGATTTGGATGCCATTTATTGGACTATTAAGTTTGATAACTTGACTCGTGGGTACCTAAACATTTAGTGTTTTAATATTAATTTAATGCAAATGTATACATACCCAATAATATTAAACAGAAAAACTAAATATATTCAATAAAAATCTTTGTTTTAGTGAATGTACAATGTCCCGGCTTGGCAAATACATCAACACTGAAATGAAAATCAGTCTGGCATAGGGAAAATCGGGGAATTACACCGCGAAACGGCAAATTGCGTAGCGGCATTATTGTGAATCGGCATAAACCGAGGGCTACCTGTATTTGTTTACATCTTGAGAGCTCATCACTTCTTCCGAAATGTGATTCTGGATGACTTTTTCTCTTGAGATTATTTTGTCTTTCAAAAACAAGCAGATAATTGTTGTTTATCTGTAGCCTTGATTTTGTTATATGCAATATGGATGACTGGATGACACTCATGCTGTACAATCATATTAAAGAATGTTTCTATCTCAGGAAAGAGTTTTTTGGGATAGAGATAATGCTTTTGATCCTGCATAAAAATTGAACAATATTTACATAAAGATGACTTGACCCAGGATTATCTTCATTTTGAAGTTTTAAAAGCTTTTGATCCTGTTTTGAAATGGTCATTTTACTGATTCTATATTGAATTTGTATGGGTCCAGGTAAACAAGTCATACTCAACATATGAAATAAAGGACTAAAAACTCATATCTTAATGATTCTACATCAATTACTGAATCATTGAATTTGTTGTTAATCTTCTTCGTTACTTCAAGCCATCTGTCTCTAAGTACTTTTCAAAATATTAACGTCTAATTTCACCTTAACTAAGTATGCACATTTTTCTAACTAATTTAGGTTATTAAAATTTTATTTAAGAGACCATGTTACCCAAAACATTTTGACATTACATCATAAAAACATTATAAAACAAATGCATATCTTTGTCAAAACTACATGCTTTATTTGAACCTTGTGTTTTCCTTACCACATGATCTACAATTTTGTATGCTGCATTTTCAAACATTTTACAATTCTATTGGTTAAAATTCTGTTCTGTGTTGCATACATAGATAACCCAAACTTGTATAATCAACCTAATAGAATCTTGATGTCAACAATAAAGACAAGATCGTTATAAGTGACTAGAATTGCCTCTGTCTCCAGAGACAAGTTTCTTCTATCGTTTTGATCTCATTTGTCTCTGAAAGAAAATACAAGAGATAAGTGATCAGAATATGATCCTTGGTTTATCAAACACTTATTACAGGTATTGAAACACAAATACTGCATAAACATGCTTAGAATTATCTTGCAGAATACAGTAGAGCATCGATTATCCGAAAGAATTCCAGTCAGCAAATTTAAATTTTCGCCAGTGCTGTGGCGCTGCAATCTTTGGCTATGTCTTGGGCTACTCAAATATTTTACGTTTTTGATACTAAATTAACTTCT